>NC_143034.1:61956370-61981370 GCF_057628025.1 Oncorhynchus mykiss
GTTATCTTCCAGGTAAGAGATGAGGGGAGAGGAGAGGAGAGGAGTGGAGTGGAGAGGAGATGGGGAGGAGAGGAGAGGTGGGGGATGGGGAGGAGAGGAGAGGGGAGAGGAGAGGGGAGGGGAGAGGGGAGAGGAGGGGAGGGGAGGAGAGGGGAGAGGAGGGGAGGGGAGGGGAGGGGAGGGGAGGGGAGGGGAGGGGAGGGGAGGGGAGAGAAGAGGGGATGGGAGAGGGGAGGGGAGAGGAGAGGAGAGGAGAGGAGAGGAGAGAGAAGAGGGGAGGGGAGAGAAAAGAGGAGAGGAGAGGATAGGAGAGGAGAGGAGATGGGTGATTAGAGGGGAAGGAAGAGAGGGGAGGGGATGGAAGAGAGGGGAGAGGGGAGAGGGGAGGGGATGGGAGAGGGGAGGGGGGGAGGAGGGAAGGGGGAGGGGATGGGGGAAGGGAGGGGATGAGGGAGGGGAGGTGGGGAGAGGGGAGTGGATGAGGGGAGTGGATGGGGAGAGTGGATGGCGAGAGGCGAGTGGATGGGGAGGGAGAGGGGATGGGAGAGGAGAGGGGAGGAGGGGATGGAGATGGAGAGGGAAGGGGTTGAGGGTGTTGGGAGGACACACACACACAATAATGCATGCACACCTACAAGCGTACACACACACACACACACACACACACACACACACAAACCCTCAGCTGGTTGTGTATCTGTCTCCAGGTGATCACCCTGGAAGGCTGGGTAGAGATCATGTACTATGTAATGGATGCTCACTCCTTCTACAACTTCATCTACTTCATCTTCCTCATCATCGTAAGTACACTACACACACCAACATGATGCTATCACAACAAATCTGTACTGTGTTTTGTCAATCAGTTTGTAACTGGGCTTCCACCACAAAACAATGCCCTGTTAGGTTTGCAAAATTCTGGAGACAGGAAGCAGGAAATCAGGAATCGTGTAACCAGGATTCCAGGCTAACCTATAGGAAATGTGGGAAAGTTACCATAATGTTGCAACACTACACCCTATGTGTTAAGAGATTGATTGAGATAGTTTGCTTTGCTTTTATTCATACGCAAAACTGGCCTTCAGTGTATATGGGTAAAGGTCCTCCAACTGAAACATTCCACTCTGCCTTTGTAAGTGATTCCTCTTTCCCTCCGAGGGCTCATCTCCTGGCCCTCATAATGCTCCCATGGGACTCGTTTCTGACTGGCAGATTGCAGTGTTAATAGACTTGTAAAATCAGACCGTAAGATACACGGTTTCCAGAATCAATGGCCGGGTAGACAGTAAAGTGAATTTATCTGAGGCTTAATCTCTGTAATGGATGTGAGAGCAAAGAGGGGGCTGAAAGTTTGGCTCCGCCTACTGTTCCTTCTTACTTTATTGGCGGCCATGTTTTTGAAGAAACACTGTTGAATACGCCTGAAGATGGAGAAACACTGGTGAATACGCCTGAAGATGGAGAAACACTGGTGAATACGCCTGAAGATGGAGAAAACACTGGTGAATACGCCTGAAGATGGAGAAACACTGGTGAATACGCCTGAAGATGGAGAAACACTGGTGAATACGCCTGAAGATGGAGAAAACACTGGTGAATACGCCTGAAGATGGAGAAAACACTGGTGAATACGCCTGAAGATGGAGAAACACTGGTGAATACGCCTGAAGATGGAGAAACACTGGTGAATACGCCTGAAGATGGAGAAACACTGGTGAATACGCCTGAAGATGGAGAAACACTGGTGAATACGCCTGAAGATGGAGAAAACACTGGTGAATACGCCTGAAGATGGAGAAACACTGGTGAATACGCCGGAAGATGGAGAAACACTGGTGAATACGCCGGAAGATGGAGAAAACACTGGTGAATACGCCTGAAGATGGAGAAACACTGGTGAATACGCCTGAAGATGGAGAAACACTGGTGAATACGCCTGAAGATGGAGAAACACTGGTGAATACGCCTGAAGATGGAGAAACACTGGTGAATACGCCTGAAGATGGAGAAAACACTGGTGAATACGCCTGAAGATGGAGAAACACTGGTGAATACGCCTGAAGATGGAGAAAACACTGGTGAATATGCCTGAAGATGGAGAAAACACTGGTGAATACGCCTGAAGATGGAGAAAACACTGGTGAATACGCCTGAAGATGGAGAAACACTGGTGAATACGCCTGAAGATGGAGAAAACACTGGTGAATACGCCGGAAGATGGAGAAAACACTGGTGAATACGCCGGAAGATGGAGAAACACTGGTGAATACGCCTGAAGATGGAGAAAACACTGGTGAATACGCCGGAAGATGGAGAAACACTGGTGAATACGCCTGAAGATGGAGAAATACTGGTGAATACGCCTGAAGATGGAGAAAACACTGGTGAATACGCCTGAAGATGGAGAAACACTGGTGAATACGCCGGAAGATGGAGAAACACTGGTGAATACGCCGGAAGATGGAGAAGCACAGGTCCTTTTTAGAATATCAGGTGGAGGGAGATTAGGGAGAGAGAAGAGGGAGGAGGAGGGAGAGAGATGGGGTGGAGGAGGGAGAGAGGAGGAGGATAGATGAGGAGAAGGAGGGAGAAGAGGGAGGAGGCATAGGAGGGAGAGAGATGGGGAGGAGGTAGAGAGGAGGAGGAGTGATGGGGAGAAGGAGGGAAAGACATGGGGAGGAGGAGGGAGAGAGAAAGAGGAAGAGGAGGGATAGAGATGGGGAGGAAGAGGGGAGAGACGGAGAGGAGGAGAGAGAAATGGGGGGGAGGAGATACAGTATAAAGAGAGAGAATGAAGGAAAGAGAGGGTTGAATGAGCGATATGAGAGTTTGAGAGACAAATGTAGAGAGAGAAGGAGTGATGAGGATATAAGATAAAACAGAAAGAGGAGTATGAAAAGAGAGGAGTGAGAGAGGAAGAAAGGGATATGAAAGAGAAGTGTACAAATATAGAGGAATATTGAAAAGAGAGAGGTGAGAAGAGAGGGATGAAAGACAGAGGAGATAAGATAAGAGGAGAGAAACAGGTTGAGATGTCTCTGTCTCTGCAGGCGTCAGGATGCTTTGTGGCACCCGGCGGCCATTTTAATCCAGGCCTCGCGGCGTGCCGTCTGACTAGCGATAGGTCTTAATCCGGTTTGGGTCACAGCGAGTGACCGAATTAGCATTAGCGTTTAATTAGTAACGATCAGAGTGGTGGGCTCCCGTCGCGAGTGTGTGACACATATGCAGTGCACACACACTTCTACCCACACACACACATACTTGTGATGCGGATTCTAACAGAGAGACATGCTGTCCCCAAGATGATGCCATGTCATCATGTGTTCATATCCCAGCATGCATTGCCAGACAGCCCTCTGAGGACTCAGAGGAAGTGACTGCTGTGAATTATGGGTAATTATTTGAAGGAAAGGAGACGAGATCATATACGGTGTTCACATTCTCAAATAAGCTTAAGAGGGAAACATAATTGAGGGAAACAGCAATACTATACAGTTAGACTAGGGGCTCCCGAGTGGCACAGCGACCTAAGGCACTGCATCTCAGTGCTAGAGGTGTCACTACACACCCTGCTATGAGTCCAGGCTGTATCACAACCGGCTGTGATTGGGAATCCCATAGGGCGTTGCACATTTCGCCCAGCATCGTCATGGGTTAGGCTTTGGCCAGGGTAGACCGTCATTGTAAATAATATTTTTTTTCTTAACTGACTTGCCAAGTGAAATTGAAAATAGACTGTTATTGGTTAGCTTTTTGAGAGGACAGTCATAAACCTGTTGCGCTCATGCTCTTATCTTTACGACCACAGAGCTGCTCCTCTCCAGACCCTCCCCTCTAACAACACATTCACATTATTACCATGCAGAGACTCCTCAATGTCATCCCCAACAACAGGAGCAGGGGATCTTTTCTAGTCTCTTGAGTTTGTGTTCAATTCAATCAAACCAGCAATGCAGTAGCTCGTTTTGAATGGTTAAATAAAATCATGGAATGGTTCGGGTTTCTGTAAAACTTACTACTGCAAAGAGGTAGACAAAGAGGTAGACTCCTTTCACAGGTACAGTTGAAGTGGGAAGTTTACATACATTTAGGTGGGAGTCATTAGAACTCGTTTTTCAACCACAAATTTCTTGTTAACAAACTATAGTTTTAGCAAGTCGGTTAGGACATCTACTTTGTGCATGACACGAGTCATTTTTCCAACAATTGTTTACAGACAGATTGTTTCACTTAAAATTAATTGTACCACAATTCCATTGGGTCAGAAGTTTACATACACTAAATTGACTGTGCCTTTAAACAGCTTGGAAAATTCCAGAAAATGATGTCATGGCTTTAGAAGCTTCTGATAGGCTAATGGACATCATTTGAGTCAATTGGAGGTGTACCTGTGGATGTATTTCAAGGCCTACCTTCAAACTCAGTGCCTCTTTGCTTGACATCATGGGAAAATGAAAAGGAATCAGCCAAGACCTCAGAAAAAAATGTAGACCTCCACAAGTCTAATTCATCCTTGGGAGCAAATTCCAAATGCCTGAAGGTACCACATTCATCTGTACAAACAATAGTACACAAGTATAAACACCATGGGACCACACAGCCGTCATACCGCTCAGGAAGGAGACGCGTTCTGTCTCCTAGAGATGAAGGTACTTTGGTGCAAAAAGTGCAAATCAATCCCAGAACAACAGCAAAGGACCTTGTAAAGAATCTGGAGGAAACAGGTACAAAAGTATCTATATCCACAGTAAAACAAGTCCTATATCGACATAACCTGAAAGGCCGCTCAGCAAGGAAGAAGCCACTGCTCCAAAACCGCCATAAAAAAGCCAGACTACGGTTTGCAACTGCACATGGGGACAAAGATCGTACTTTTTGGAGAAATGTCCTCTGGTCAAAAATAGAACTGTTTGGCCATAATGACCATCGTTATGTTTGGAGGAAAACGGGGGAGGCTTGCAAGCCGAAGAACACCATCCTAACCGTGAAGCACGGGGGTGGCAGCATCATGTTGTGGGGGTGCTTTGCTGCAGGAGGGACTGGTGCATTTCACAAAATAGATGGCATCATGAGGTAGGAAAATTATGTGGATATATTGAACAACATCTCAAGACATCAGTCAGGAAGTTAATTAAAGCTCTGTCGCAAATGTGTCTTCCAAATGGACAATGACCTCAAGCATACTTCCAAAGTTGTGGCAAAATGGCTTAAGGACACCAAAGTCAAGGTATTGGAGTGGCCATCACCGAGCCCTGACTTCATTCCTATAGAAGATTTGTGGGCAGAACTGAAAATGTGTGTGCGAGCAAGGAGGCCTACAAACCTGACTCAGTTACACCAGCTCTGTCAGGAGGAATGGGCCAAAATTCACCCAACTTATTGTGGGAAGCTTGTGGAAGGTTACCCGGAACATTTTACCCAAGTTAAACAATTTAAAGGAAATGCTACCAAATACTAATTGAGAGTATGTAAACTTCTGCCCCACTGTGAATGTGATGAAAGAAATAAAAGCTGAAATAAATAATTCTCTCTACTATTATTCTGACATTTCACATTCGTACAATAAAGTGGTGATCCTAACTGACCTAAGACAGGGAACTTTTACAGGATTAAATGTCAGGAAATGTGAAAAACTGAGTTTACATGTATTTGTTTAAGGTGTATGTAAACTTCCGACTTCAACTGTATATGCTTCCTGTTGATCAGAATAAGAAGTGTCTGTGTGTGTGGGCAGGAGTTTCGAAACACAATACGTAAACAAATATATTGCGAGTTGGATTGAATGCCAGGCAGAATATCACTGTACTGTTAAATAGGCCTGATCATACTAAGATGATTGCGTCATGGTGCTGTGTGAATACATAAGCGTTCACTTGGTTGGCAAGTCTGAAACAGAGGCTGGCATTGGCCGTGCGCATTCTGATTGTCAGCGTCCTTCGTGACCTGGAGACAGGCGTCGAATCACAGCATAGTTACATCTGTTTGGGGATAATGCAGCAACTCGATTGGCTTTAACCTGTGTGGGCGTGTCTGAACTTTTTCTGTATCTTCCTGCCAAGTTCTCATCTTCCTCTATCAGCTCCAATCGCAGTCATGTTAACCTGTTGCTCGGCAACTGACTGGTGACTGCCAGTTTTTCCCATAGACACAGATCTAGGATCAGCTTACCCTCCCAAAAGCTTTAATGTAACTTTAGGGAGAAAAAAGTACAACTGACCATAGGTCACTGTCTAGGAACAATGTATCCCTACTGTTGAGTGGCCCTTTATCCCTGTGTGAAGACTCCGTAGGCACGGTGGGAGCTGACCCTGTGGGGTACTGTGTGTTGTTCTTAGTTAGAGCCATCCAGATCTTGATTCTAATGATGAAGGAATGATTGTCTAATGTGTTAGAGATATTCTGCTTGTCATTTGTTAGTATAATGTGTTACTCCTAATGAAGTACCTCAAGATATGTCTGGAGGCCTGGGGTCCCCCTGATTGTTATTCACTAATCTCAAAGCCAAAAAGTGAATCTTGCGCGCGCTGACCAGCAGCAACTCCATTATAGACGCCCAGTGGTCTTCCACTGTATGTATCTGTGTGTGTTTCTTATTTTCTCCATCTCTCCAGCAGTCTCTCTCTCTCTCTCTCTCTCTCTCTCTCTCTCTCTCTCTCTCTCTCTCTCTCTCTCTCTCTCTCTCTTTCTCTCTCTCTCTCTCTCTCTCTCTCTCTCTCTCTCTGTCTGTCTCTCAATTCAATTCAAAGGGCTTTACTAGCATGGAAAACATATCTTTACATTGCCAAAGCAAATGAAATAGATAATAAACAAAAGTGAAATTTACAATAAAAAATGAACACTAAACATTACACTTACAAAAGTTCCAAAAGAATAGAGACATTTCAAATGTCATGTTATGTCTATATACAGTGTTGTAACAATGTTGTAACGATGCGCAAATAGTTCAAGTACAAAAGGGAAAATAAAAACATCAACATGGGTTGTATTTACAATGGTGTTTGTTCTTCACTGGTTGCCCTTTTCTTGTGGCAACCGGTCACATATCTTGCTGCTGTGATGTCACACTGTGGTATTTTACCCAGTAGGTATGTGAGTTTATCAAAATTGGATTTGTTTGTGAATTCTTTGTGGGTCTGTGTAATCTGAGGGAAATATGTGTATCTAATATGGTCATACATTTGGCAGGATGTTACTAAGTGCTACTCAGTTTCTACCTCATTTTGTGGGCAGTGTGCACATAGCCTTTCTTTTGAGAGCCAGGTCTGTCTACTCTCTCTCTTTGTTTCTCTCTCCCTCTTTCTCTCTCTACCTCTATCACTCTCCCTCTTTCTCTCTCTACCTCTATCACTCTCCCTCTTTCTCTCTCTACCTCTATCACTCTCCCTCTTTCTCTCTCTCTTTCTTTCTCCCCCCTCTCTTTCTCCCCCCTCTCTCTCTCTTTCTCCCCCCTCTCTTTCACCCCCTCTCTCTCTCTTTCTCCCCCCTCTTTCCCCCCCCCCCTCTCTCTTTCTCCCCCTTTCTTTCTCCCCCTCTCTCTCCTTCCCTCTATATTAAGGGCTGGTATTAAGTGGAGGTATAAATCAAAGGTGGTGAGCTCTACTGTAATGAACTTACAGACTCTGAAGTTTCACCTCTAGTCTTACTGCAGTCAAACAGATAGTTGACATTCTACTGTACTTCTAGGAAGGCCAGGATACGTTGGCATTGATTTTGTCTGCTGCCTGTTTCAAGTTGATGTGTCCGTGAAAGAAAGATGAGAGATGCATTGAATTACATGAAACCTTATAGCTGAGTGACACCAAGAAAGGGAGGGTCTCATTCTGTTAGTGTGTGTGTGTGTGTGTGTGTGTGTGTGTGTGTGTGTGTGTGTGTGTGTGTGTGTGTGTGTGTGTGTGCGCGCACGTGTGCCTGCATGTGATTAGTGATTCTGATCAGCAGGCTACTTTGATCCTAATCACCAGGAAGTCCAATTTCACTGATTCACATTATTACTGCATTATGCACGCACACGCACACACACACACACCTGTCTGGAGGTGAATCAAAGGCCCCACACACCTGCAGACCAGCCCTGAACTAGGATCACAGATGGAGCCTTCCCCTCCCCTTCTTTCGACCTATCTCTGTCCTCTCTATTCCCTTCTCCTCTTCTCTCTACATATCTCTGTCCTCTCTACTTCCTTCTCCTCTTCTCTCGACGTATCTCTGTCCTCTCTACTCCCTTCTCCTCTTCTCTATGCATATCTCTGTCCTCTCTACTCCCTTCTCCTCTTCTCTCTACATATCTCTGTCCTCTCTACGTCCTTCTCCTCTTCTCTCTACATATCTCTGTCCTCTACTCCCTTCTCCTCTTCTCTCTACATATCTCTGTCCTCTCTACTTCATTCTCCTCTTCTCTCTACACCATTCTCCTCTTCTCGCTACATATCTCTGTCCTCTCTATTCCCTTCTCCTCTTCTCTCTACATATCTCTGTCCTCTCTACTTCCTTCTCCTCTTCTCTCTACATATCTCTGTCCTCTACTTCCTTCTCCTCTTCTCTCTACATATCTTTGTCCTCTCCACTCCCTTCTCCTCTTCTCTCTACATATCTCTGTCCTCTCTACTCCCTTCTCCTCTTCTCTATACATATCTCTGTCCTATTTTCTCCTGTCCTTCCTTCCCTCTTCTCTCCCTCTTCTGGTCTCTCTCCTCTCTCTCTCTTCTACAGTCTGCTGTGAAGATTTAGAGACTGCCTGGCATATGGCTTTGCTCACTCTCCTCTCCTCTCCTCTCCTCTCCTCTCCTCTCCTCTCCTCTCCTCTCCTCTCCTCTCCTCTCCTCTCCTCTCCTCTCCTCTCCTCCCCTCCTCTCCTCTCCTCTCCTCTCCTCTCCTCTCCTCTCTTCCTATCTTCTCTATTCTATTATCTCCTCTCCTCTCCTCTCCTCTCCTCTCCTCTCCTCTCCTCTCCTCTCCTCTCCTCTCCTCTCCTCTCCTCTCCTCTCCTCTCCTCTCCTCTCCTCTCTGTCTTTAAAGAGGCTTAGTGCTGTGTTTAATAGCTACACGTTGCTGCCACATCCGTCACACAGCTCCACACACTCTGAGCCTGATCCACCTCTGGGAGAAGTGTGTGATGTGCATGTATGCTCTTTTGCCTGTGTGCATGCATGCATTAGTGTGGGTGAGTGTACAGATGCGCTATCTTAATTGGACTCTGTTTCTCACAGCAGGAAAATAATCCTGAAGCAACAGGAAATGTGAATTATTATGTGTATTATAATTAATGGACATTTCTTGTAGGCCAGATCAAGTCTGTGGAAATTACAAATGTTGAATACAATACCATTTGCATGTGAATAGAGCAGATGTGTGTGATGTTTGGAAGGCAACAGAGCTGTGTATAGCTACCCCTGTGGGGGTTTTCTGGGTGGAGTTAGTGGGTTGTCTATCTCTCCTGTTGATCTGATCAGGAGAGTGAAGCTGTGCAGCAGAACCTAACAACTCAATACACCCCTTCCTGCCCCGCAGTCTACCTGTCAGATAACACTTCATCACCCCACAGGGTCAGCCAATGGCCAGGTGAACTCCTGGGAGTTCATTCTGTGCAATCGTTCACTTCCCTTGCATGTATTTAGAGGAAATGGACTGGTGTCAGTATTATGGTTTCACCAATCCAAAGCTTATTGAGGAGAAGGATAGAGAATGCAGTGGTTCTCTCTTTTCTGACTCACGCAGAGAGAGAGAGAGAGTGTGTGTGTATTAACCTCTCTGGGATATGTGGGACGGTAGCGTCCCACCTCGCCAACAGCCAGTGAAATTGCTGGGCGCCAAATTCAAAACAACAGAAATCCCATAATTAAAATTCCTCAAACATACATGTTTTTTACACCATTATAAAGATAAACTTGTTGTAAATCCAGCCACAGTGTCCAATTGCAAAAAGGCTTTACGAAGGAAGCACAACAAACGATTATGTTAGTTCAGTACCTAGTCACAGAAAAACACAGCCATTTTTCCAGCCAAAGAGAGGAGTCACAAAAAGCAGAAATAGAGATTAAATTAATCACTAACCTTTGATGATCTTCATAAGATGACACTCATAGGACTACATGTTACACAATACATGTATGTTTTGTTCGATAAAGTTCATATTTATATCCAAAAATCTAAGTTTACATTGGCGCGTTACGTTCAGTAATGTTTTGCTTCCAATACATCCGGTGATTTTGCAGAGAGCCACATGAATTTACAGAAATACTCATCATAAATGTTGATGAAAATACAAGTGTTATACATGGAACTTTAGATAAACTTCTCTTTAATGCAACCGCTGTGTCAGATTTAAAAAAAGCTTTACCGAAAAAGCACACCATGCAATAATCTGAGTACAGCACTCAGACAACAAAACAAGCCATACAGATATCCGCCATGTTGTGGAGTCAACAGAAGTCAGAAATAGCATTATAAATATTGACTTACCATTGATGATTTTCATCAGAATGCACTCCCAGGAATCCCAGTTCCACAATAAATGTTTGATATATTCGATAAAGTCCATTTATGTCCAAATACCTCCTTTTTGTTCGCGCGTTTAGTACACAATCCAAACTCACGAGGCGCAGGCAAGTCCAGGCGAAAGTTCAGACGAAAAGTCATATTACAGTTCGTAGAAACATGTCAAACGAAGTATAGAATCAATCTTTAGGATGTTTTTATCATAAATCTTCAATAATGTTTCAACCGGAGAATTCCTTTGTCTGTAGAAATGCAATGGAATGCAGGTTGCTAACACGTGAGCGCACGTGATCAGCTCATGTCACTCTGTCAGACCCCTGACTCATTCAGCTCTCATTCCCACCTCCTTCACAGTAGAATCCTCAAACAAGGCTCTAAAGACTGTTAACATCTAGTGGAAGCCTTGGGAAGTGCAATATGACCCCATAGACCCTGTATATTCGATAGGCAATGACTTGAAAAACTACAAATCTCAGATTTTCCACTTCCTGGTTGGATTTTTTCTCAGGTTTTTGCCTGCCATATGAGTTCTGTTATACTCACAGACATCATTCAAACAGTTTTAGAAACTCCAGAGTGTTTTCTGTCCAAATCTACTAATAATATGCATATCTTAGCTTCTGGGCCTGAGTAGCAGGCAGTTTACTCTGGGCACCTTATTCATCCAAGTTACTCATTACTGCCCCCAGTCCCAAATAAGTTATTAACAGAGAGAGAGAGAGAGAGAGAGAGTATTAACAGAGAGAGAGTATTAACAGAGAGAGAGTATTAACAGAGAGCGAGAGAGTATTAACAGAGAGAGAGAGTATTAACAGAGAGAGTATTAACTTCTTGCGTCGAGCAATCCCATATCCGGGAGCGTAATCATAGCTTCAAGCTCATTTGCAGAACGCAATGTTAACTATTCATGAAAATCGCAAATGAAATGAAATAAATATATTGGCTCACAAGCTTAGCCTTTTGTTAACAACACTGTCATCTCAGATTTTCAAAATATGTTTTTCAACCATAGCTACACAAGCATTTGTGTAAGAGTATTGATAGCTAGCATAGCATTAAGCCTAGCATTCAGCAGGCAACATTTTCACAAAAACAAGAAAAGCATTCAAATAAAATCATTTACCTTTGAAGAACTTCGGATGTTTTCAATGAGGAGACTCTCAGTTAGATAGCAAATGTTCAGTTTTTCCAAAAATATTATTTGTGTAGGAGAAATCGCTCCGTTTTGTTCATCACGTTTGGCTAAGAAAAAAAAACGAAAATTCAGTCATTACAACGCCAAACTTTTTTCCAAATTAACTCCATAATATCGACAGAAACATGGCAAACGTTGTTTAGAATCAATCCTCAAGGTGTTTTTCACATACAGTGCCTTGCAAAAGTATTCGGCCCCCTTGAACTTTGCAACCTTTTGCCACATTTCAGGCCTCAAACATAAAGATATAAAACTGTATTTTTTTGTGAAGAATCAACAACAAGTGGGACACAATCATGACGTGGAACGACATTTATTGGATATTTCAAACTTTTTTAACAAATCAAAGACTGAAAAATTGGGCGTGCAAAATTATTCAGCCCCTTTACTTTCAGTGCAGCAAACTCTCTCCAGAAGTTCAGTGAGGATCTCTGAATGATCCAATGTTGACCTAAATGACTAATGATGATAAATACAATCCACCTGTGTGTAATCAAGTCTCCGTATAAATGCACCTGCACTGTGATAGTCTCAGAGGTCCGTTAAAAGCGCAGAGAGCATCATGAAGAACAAGGAACACACCAGGCAGGTCCGAGATACTGTTTGGATTTGGATACTGTACTGTACTGTACTGGATTTGGATACAAAAAGATTTCCCAAGCTTTAAACAATAGCGATAATAGTGAAATGGAAGGAGTATCAGACCACTGCAAATCTACCAAGACCTGGCAAGGAGAAGACTGATCAGAGATGCAGCCAAGAGGCCCATGATCACTCTGGATGAACTGCAGAGATCTACAGCTGAGGTGGGAGACTCTGTCCATAGGACAACAATCAGTCGTATATTGCACAAATCTGGCCTTTATGGAAGAGTGGCAAGAAGAAAGCCATTTCTTAAAGATATCCATAAAAAGTGTTGTTTAAAGTTTGCCACAAGCCACCTGGGAGACACACCAAACATGTGGAAGAAGGTGCTCTGGTCAGATGAAACCAAAATTTAACTTTTTGGCAACAGTGCAAAACGTTATGTTTGGCGTAAAAGCAACACAGCTGAACACACCATCCCCACTGTCAAACATGGTGGTGGCAGCATCATGGTTTGGGCCTGCTTTTCTTCAGCAGGGACAGGGAAGATGGTTAAAATTGATGGGAAGATGGATGGAGCCAAATACAGGACCATTCTGGAAGAAAACCTGATGGAGTCTGCAAAAGACCTGAGACTGGGACGGAGATTTGTCTTCCAACAAGACAATGATCCAAAACATAAAGCAAAATCTACAATGGGAATGGTTCAAAAATGAACATATCCAGGTGTTAGAATGGCCAAGTCAAAGTCCAGACCTGAATCCAATCGAGAATCTGTGGAAAGAACTGAAAACTGCTGTTCACAAATGCTCTCCATCCAACCTCACTGAGCTCGAGCTGTTTTGCAAGGAGGAATGGGAAAAAAAATGTCAGTGTCTCGATGTGCAAAACTGATGGAGACATACCCCAAGCGACTTACAGCTGTAATCGCAGCAAAAGGTGGCGCTACAAAGTATTAACTTAAGGGGGCTGAATAATTTTGCACGCCCAATTTTTAAGTTTTTGATTTGTTAAATAAGTTTGAAATATCCAATAAATGTCGTTCCACTTCATGATTGTGTCCCACTTGTTGTTGATTCTTCACAAAAAATACATTTTTATATCTTTATGTTTGAAGCCTGAAATGTGGCAAAAGGTCGCAAAGTTCAAGGGGGCCGAATACTTTCACAAGGCACTGTATCTATTCGATGATAAGTAATTCATGGCAGTTGGGTTTCTCCTCTGAAGCAAATGGAAAAATGCATGCAGCTGGAGATTACGCAATAATTGCAACGGAGGACACCAAGCGAGCACCTGGTAAATGTAGTCTCTTATGGTCAATCTTCCAATGATATGCCTACAAATACGTCACAATGGTGCAGACACCTTGGGGAAACGACAGAAAGTGTAGGCTCACTCCTTGCGCATTCACAGCCATATAAGGAGACATTGGAACACAGCGCCTTCAAAATCTGGGGCATTTCCTGTTTGAAATTTCATCTTGGTTTCGCCTGTAGCATCAGTTCTGTGGCACTCACAGATAATATCTTTGCAGTTTTGGAAACGTCAGGGTGTTTTCTTTCCAAAGCTGTCAATTATATGCATAGTCAAGCATCAAAATATCTTGTTTAAAACGGAAACTTTTTTTTATCCAAAAATTAAAAGAGCGCCCCCTATATCGAAGAAGTTAACAGAGAGAGAGAGAGATAGAGAGAGAGAGAGAGAGAGAGAGAGAGAGAGTATTAACGGAGCGAGAGTATTAACACAGAGAGAGTAGTAACACAGAGAGCGTAGTAACAGATAGAGAGAGAGCGTGAGAGAGAATTACCACAGAGAGAGAGAGAGAGAGAGAGTATTGAGAGAGAGAGTATTATCAGAGGGAGAGAGAGAGTATTATCAGAGAGATATAGTATTAACAGAGAGAGAGAGTATTAACAGAGAGAGGGTATTAACAGAGAGAGAGAGCAAGAGAGAATTACCACAGAGAGAGAAAGAGAGTATTAACAGAGAGAGAGATAGTATTAACAGAGAGTATTATATACAGGGTATTATAAACAGAGTGTATTATATACGGAGAGTATTATGAACAGAGATAATTATAAACAGAGATAATTATAAACAGAGATAATTATAAACAGAGATAATTATAAACAGAGAGTATTATAAACAGAGAGAGGGTATTATAAACAGAGAGTATTATAAACAGAGTATTATAAACAGAGTATTATAAACAGAGTATTATAAAGAGTATCATAAACCATATGATAAACAGAGTATTATAAACAGAGAGAGTATTATAAACAGAGAGTATTATAAACATTTAGTATTATAAACAGTATTATAAACAGAGTATTATAAACAGAGAGTATTATAAACAGAGAGAGGGTATTATAAACAGAGAGTATTATAAACAGAGTATTATAAACAGAGTATTATAAACAGAGTATTATAAACAAAGAGAGTATTATAAACAGAGAGCAGTATTAACAGAGTATTATAAACAGGGTATTTTAAACAGATATTATTAACAGAGTATTATAAACATAGTATTATAAACAGAGAATATTATAAACAGAGTATTATCAACAGAGTATTATAAACGGAGAGTATTATAAACAGAGAGCATTATCAACAGAGTATTATAAACGGAGAGTATTATAAACAGAGAGCATTATAAACAGAGTATTATTAACAGAGTATTATAAACAGAGATTATTATAAACAGAGAGTATTATTATTATAGTGTTAAATACGGATAGTATTATACCCAGAGTATTATGAACCGAGTATTATAAACAGAGCGTATTATACACCGAGCGTATTATAAACTGGGAGTATTATAAACTGAGAGTATTATAAACTGAGAGTATTATAAACTGAGAGTAGTATTAACATAGTATTAAATAAGGATAGTATTATACACAGAGTATTATGAACCAAGTATTATGAACCGAGTATTATAAACAGAGCGTATTATACACCGAGCGTATTATAAACAGAGTATTATAAACTGAGACTATTATAAACAGAGTGAGACATTGTGTCTACTTGCATTGGGTATCATCTTTTATTTATTTTTTCTGTCTCTCCTGATAACACTCTGTTAGAAACTACAGCCTCCCTAGACCTTTAGAATGAGTGCTAACATCACACTAGCGTCGCTAAGGGGGAAACAGCACACAAACAGCACACTTTATTAGCATCAATGCTATCTTGAGAGGAAAAACCAGCAACAGTGTATACTGTATGTTCGGGTGGGTAGAAGGTGGACGACCAATACTGAAGGAGACATACTGTTTACATCTAACTCCCAAGTGATGAGACCAGGGGCAGATCTTGATTCTAATGATGAAGGAATGATTGTCTAATGTGTTAGAGATATTCTGCTTGTCATTTGTTAGTATAATGTGTTACTCCTCTGGCCATCACTAAAATAAAGTCCTGCTTTATGTATTTGCCCTCCTACTCTCTTCCACCTCCTCTTTGGCTCTGGCCTCTCTACTCTCCATCTATTATCATCCTCCTCTTTCCCTCAGTGTGCAGTAGAGGTAAACCTAATGAAGTACCTCAAGATATGTCTGGAGGCCTGGGGTCCCCCTGATTGTTATTCACTAATCTCAAAGCCAAAAAGTGAATCTTGCGCGCGCTGACCAGCAGCAACTCCATTATAGACGCCCAGTGGTCTTCCACTGTATGTATCTGTGTGTGTTTCTGGTTGGCCTTCAGCACTCACTACAATAACTCTGTGTTTGTAACTCACCTCTTACTATCCACCACTTCACAGATTGGCTCGTTCTTCATGATCAACCTATGTCTGGTGGTCATCGCCACCCAGTTCAGTGAGACCAAGCAGCGCGAGCACCAGCTGATGCAGGAGCAGCGGGCCCAGTGCCTGTCCTCCTCTACCCTGGCCAGCCTGCATGAACCGGGGGACTGCTACGAAGAGCTCTTCCAGCTGGTCTGCCACATGCTGCGCAAGGCCCGCAGGAGGTCTGTAGCCCTGTATAACCAACTGAGAGGAAGGCCTCTGCCACCACCGCCCACTAGAGGGAGAGGAAGAGGAGGAGGAAGAGGAGGAGGGGAAGGAGGAGGGAGTGCGAACGGAGGGGAAAGGCATCACCTGAGGCAGCCACGCCGTAAGTGGGAGGCAGTGGGTGGGAGGACAAGAGAAAGGGTTTTTGTTAAATGTCTAAACTTGAACTTTAACATGATATTTGCCTCTTTCACATTGTTTCGTGCGAGCCAGTGCGATGAGTCTTGTTTAATCTCTCGACTTTCAAACCTCTTTGGCGCTAGCAAACGCTGGCTTACATGGATATAGTGCGACAATGTGAAAGTGTCTATTGATGCTGTTAATGCCATGCTGATTCTCTCACACTCCCTCTCCATCTTTCATTAGAAACTCCCTGTCCTCACCAAAGCAAGCTGGACCCAGTCCACAGCTCCCAACCCCTGGGCAACTCCATCGCCCTGGCCGTCCCTCAAAACACAGAGGACTGCCCTCAGTGCGCTGCGGCACTGTCACTCAGGGAGGGGGCGGGAGCTGTGGGTGACTCGGCCAATGGGGAGGAGGAGGAGGGGGCTGTGGAGGAGACGGACAGGGAGGAGAACCACTTGGAGGAGAAAGCGGAAGAGGGGGAGGGAGTGAAGAAGAAGAGGAAGAGGAGGTCGTGTTTTGGACACTGTAAGGACATGTGGGATGAGATGAGGAAGAAACTTTGGGGCATCGTGGAGAGCAAATACTTCAATAGAGGAATCATGATCGCTATTCTCATCAATACTATCAGCATGGGGATAGAACATCACAACCAGGTAAATATGCTATTCTCATCAATACTATCAGCATGAACATCACAACCAGGTAAATATACTATTCTCATCAATACTATCAACATGAACATCACAACCAGGTAAATATACTATTCTCATCAATACTATCAGCATGAACATCACAACCAGGTAAATATACTATTCTCATCAATACTATTAGCATTGAAAACCACAAAAGGTGAACTATAACACAGTCAGGGAGTACAGCACATATACACAATGTGCACAACAACAGTATTGCTCTTCAGTCCCCAAAGCTAACCCAATGACTTTAGCTTAGTGGGCTAACAAGGTCGAGATTTGTCCAATGGATGACAAGTAGTACAAGTCACTAGTCAGATATCAGATGACGAACATGGAGCACTATCAATATGGGAAGTTATTGTTCCATTATACACCCACCACAACGATACCAGTAGAAAACAGCAGGGCAGGTACACCTCAACCTGCTTTTGGTGCTGTCTGGCTGGCTGGCTGGCTGGCTGACTGACTGACTTCTCTCCTGAGAGAGACAGAGGAAGAGAGGAAGGGAGGGAGCTGCCTGTGTGGAAGGGGTGTGGTAGCTTCATGCCAAAATACACCCACCCTGGCTGTTACATAACCATTCCTACCTCCCTCAAACCCTCTTTCTCTATCTCTCTCTCGCTCCCTCCCTCCTGTCTCACACCCCTCCTTTCCCTGCCTCTTTTAGTCTCCCTCCTCCCCTGTCTCTGTCCATCCCTCCCTCTCCCTTCTCCATTCTGTCTCCCTCCATCTCTCCCTCCCTCCCTCCCTCCCTCTGTCTTCATCTCTCATCCACCCCCTCACTCCTTGACGACATGCAGAGGAGTCGGTTCTCTCATTTCTGAAGACTCTAAAAATAACAGAGGGATGTGGGGAGAGGAGGAGAGGAGGACAGGAACTCACCGAGAGAGAAGAGGGAGCAGACTCCTGTTACACAGCATTTTCAGCTCTATTCCTGTATGAATTTACACGCACGCACACACCACACACACACACCATACACACATACACCACACACACACACACACACACCCACACACACACACACACACCAAAAGCATTACACATACCACACAGACACACCACACACATACACCACACAGACACACACACACACACACACACACACACACACACACACACACACACACACACACACACACACACACACACACACACACACACACACACACCCATACACACACACACACACCAAAAGCATTACACATACCACACAGACACACCACACACACACCACACACATACACCACACACACACACACACACACACACACACACACACACACACACACACACACACACACACACACACACACACACACACACACACACACACACACACACACACACACACACACCACACACTCCAACAGCATTACACAATGGTCTCTCTTGGCAGAGGAAGAGGCGGTGTGTGTTCTGCAGTAGATTTGTAAGTGTTGTTCCAGGGGGTTGTGTTCTAGAACTGAAAGTGTATGTGCTTCCCTCTTTGGTAACAGGGCTTACTGAAACTTCATTTGATCAATCCCCTGAGGGAAGGATTACATGACATGTGTTTAGAGCATACAGTGAGGATATGACCTTCACTAGATGTCCTTCGGATTAGTTACTTGTAGTCTTCATTCAGAGTTTCTGTGTATGTGTGTGTGTGTGTGTGTGTGTGTGTGTGTGTGTGTGTGTGTGTGTGACTACATCTCTGACTCATCAGCATTCATCTTTCACATCAATGGTAGCATGACTGAGAGGCTCCCCTATTAGCATGTATATACAGCATGTGTGTGTGTGTGTGTGGGGGGGGGGGGGGGGGGCTTACGCATTTATATTCAGTAAACATCCAAAGATAAAAACAAGAGAACTACAAAGAGAGATGGATGGAGAAAAGAGAGGGAGAGAGAGGGATGGAGAAAAGAGAGGGAGAGAGAGGGATGTGCATGCAGGGAGGTGCAGGGAGGAAGGGAGGGAGGGAGGAAATGAAAGACAGGAAGGAGAGATGAAAGAGTAAACAGGTGAGAGGAGAGGGAGGGAGGGAGGGAGGGAGGGAGGGAGGGAGGGAGGGAGGGAGGGAGGGAGGGAGGGGGTGATAGGAGGGAGATAGAAGGTGATAGGAGGAAGAGGAACATGGAGGGAGATAGAAGGAAGAGGAACATGGAGGGAGATAGAAGGTGATAGGAGGAAGACGAACATGGAGGGAGATAGAAGGAAGAGGAACATGGAGGGAGATAGAAGGTGATAGGAGGAAGAGGAACATGGAGGGAGATAGAAGGTGATAGGAGGAAGAGGAACATGGAGGGAGATAGAAGGTGATAGGAGGAAGAGGAACATGGAGGGAGATAGAAGGAAGAGGAACGTGGAGGGAGATAGAAGGTGATAGGAGGAAGAGGAACATGGAGGGAGATAGAAGGTGATAGGAGGAAGAGGAACATGAAGGGAGATAGAAGGTGATAGGAGGAAGAGGAACATGGAGGGAGATAGAAGGTGATAGGAGGAACATGAAGGGAGATAGAAGGTGATAGGAGGAAGAGGAACATGGAGGGAGATAGAAGGTGATAGGAGGAAGAGGAACATGGAGGGAGATAGAAGGTGATAGGAGGAAGACGAAGATGGAGGGAGATAGAAGGTGAGAAACATATCAAATAGAAGAGATGTTTTTTTATTGACCCATCCCCTCTTCAGGGGCAAAATCAACTTTGTTTTATATTTAAATTTTGTACAGCTTTTTACATATAAATTGTACTCACATTTCATATACAGTACATGCTACTTTTATACACAGTAATTACACAACAAAAACATTATTATCATACATGAAATATGTTGAATATTTGCGTAATGAAAACTCCCTTCAGCCCAGCATCCCACATAGTTCTTGCCTTAATTTCTCTCATGAATGATTTGATTTCTCTAAAGAGAAACGGCCCGTTGATCTCACAAAAAAGAAATACATGGAATTCAAGTAATTGAACCTACGTTGGCCAATTAGTTATTTAATAACTCCAAAGATAAGGACATCTGGGTTAATCAGTCAGCACTAGATCTCATCCCCTCCTCTCTTCATCCCCTCATCTCCTCCACCATGCCTGCCAGTGGAGGAGGGGGGCTCTGTTCTTCTCCTCTTGTTTTCTTCTTTCACTGAACTGATCCATGGAGAGATATTGATCATAGGGAGATGGGAGTGTCTGGTATTGAGACAAAGAGTGAGAGGGAGATGGAGGGAGAGAGAGATGGAGAGAGAGAGAGATGGAGAGAGATGGAGGGAGAGAGAGATGGAGGGAGAGAGATGGAGAGAGAGAGATGTAGAGAGAGAGATGGAGGGAGAGAGAGATGGAGAGAGAGAGATGGAGAGAGAGAGAGAGAGAGATGGAGAGAGAGAGATGGAGAGAGAGAGAGATGGAGGGAGAGAGAGATGGAGAGAGAGAGAGATGGAGAGAGAGAGATGGAGAGAGAGAGAGATGGAGGGAGAGAGAGATGGAGGGAGAGAGAGATGGAGAGAGGGAAGAGAGAAACACAGGATTTAGAGGAGAAGAAGGAGTGTCTTGGCTAGCCTTTATGTCTTCTGTCTTTGATACAAATTGCACTGGTGATCACAGATACAATCTGATCAATATTGTGTGTGTGTGTGTGTGTGTGTGTGTGTGTGTGTGTCTGTGTCTGTTCATGCACTAATCGCTCTTCGAACCAAGCACAATCTTCCGGACAGAAAATGGCTGCACCCTCCCTCCCCCTCGGTCTCTCTGAAAACAATAACATGACATTTTAGGCCAGTTTCATATTGTCTCTTTTCTCACTTTCATTGGTTAAAGCTACGGCGCCACTGAGCTGGATCTAGCTCACTATATCAAGTTGTGTAGCTTGTTGTGTTGTGTTGCAGTCTATGTGACAGGTTTGTACAGGTGTCTCAGTACTGAACTGTGTTGGTTGTCTGCAGTTTCATATTATTCAATTGTTGAAGGCAGCATTATAATACCAAAATAACCTACCATATCTTGCTGTCTTCATTCCTCCATCTCTTTAAACGTGTTTCTCTCTCTGCGTTCTGTTTCTTTTGAATCTTGTCTCCCCCATCCAGCCGGAGGAGCTGACTAACGTGTTGGAGATCAGTAACATTGTGTTCACCAGTATGTTCACCCTGGAAATGATCCTCAAGCTGACCGCCTTTGGCTTCTTCGCCTACCTGAGGAACCCCTACAACATCTTCGACGGCATCATCGTCATCATCAGGTCGGGGGGCCTTCCCAACATGACCACAGAATGTTACCAGAACGTTACAGGAATGATGTTACAGTTACCATGTCAGAATGTCACAGCTTTGGGATGTCAGTTGGAATGTTAGAATGATGGATAATGTATTGGGCGTTGGGTTGGCATTGGAAGATTCTGACAGCTGAATGTTCCCGATGGTTTCAGTTGGGATCAGAGGGGAAATTAGGAAACCTTGCTGTCTGGATTTGTTTCTACTATTTTCTTCTCTTCCTTTCTCTGCCTGTCTCACTCATCTTTTCTCCTCTCTCCTTTCTCCTCACTCCTCACTCATCTTTTCTCTCCTCCCCTTTCTCCTCACTCCTCACTCATCTTTTCTCTCCTCCCCTTTCTCCTCACTCCTCACTCATCTTTTCTCTCCTCCCCTTTCTCCTCACTCCTCACTCATCCTTTCTCCTCTCCCCTTTCTCCTCACTCCTCAATCATCTTTTCTCTCCTCCCCTTTCTCCTCACTCCTCACTCATCTTTTCTCCTCTCCCCTTTCTCCTCACTCCTCACTCATCTTTTCTCTCCTCCCCTCTCCCCTTTCTCCTCACTCCTCACTCATCTTTTCTCTCCTCCCCTTTCTCCTCACTCCTCACTCATCTTTTCTCCTCTCCCCTTTATCCTCACTCCTCACTCATCTTTTCTCCTCTCCCCTTTCTCCTCACTCCTCACTCATCTTTTCTCCTCTCCCCTTTCTCCTCACTCCTCACTCATCTTTTCTCCTCTCCCCTTTCTCCTCACTCCTCACTCATCTTTTCTCCTCTCCCCTTTCTCCTCACTCCTCACTCATCTTTTCTCCTCTCCCCTTTCTCCTCACTCCTCACTCATCTTTTCTCCTCTCCCCTTTCTCCTCACTCCTCACTCATCTTTTCTCCTCTCCCCTTTCTCCTCACTCCTCACTCATCTTTTCTCTCCTCCCCTTTCTCCTCACTCCTCACTCATCTTTTCTCTCCTCCCCTCTCCTCTCTCCCCTTTCTCCTCACTCATCACTCATATCTCCTCTCTCCTCACTCCTCACTCCTCTCTCCTCTCTCCTGTCTCCTCTCTCCTCTCTCCCCACTCCTCTCCTCTCTGCTCTCTCCTCTCTCCTCACTCTTCTCTCCTGTCTCCTCTCTCCTCTCTCCTCTCTCCTCACTCCTCACTCTTCTCTCCTCACTCCTCTCTCCTCTCTCCTCTCTCCTCACTCCTCTCTCCTCCCTCTTCTCTCCTCTCTCCTGTCTCCTCTCTCCTCTCTCCTCACTCCTCACTCCTCACTCCTCTCTCCGGTCTCCTCTCTCTTCTCTCCTCTCTCCTGTCTCCTCTCTCCTCTCTCCTGTCTCCTCACTCATCTCTCCTGTCTCCTCTCTCCTCACTCCTCTCTCCTCACACCTCACTCCTCTCTCCAAACTACTATCTCCTCCACTCCTCACTCCTCTCTCCTTTCTCCTCTCTCCTCTCTCCTCTCTCCTCTTTCTTGTCTCCTCACTCCTCTCTCCTGTCTCATGTCTCCTCTCTCCTCACTCCTCACTCCTCTCTCCTCACTCCTCTCTCCTCACACCTCACTCCTCTCTCCAAACTACTATCTCCTCTCTCCTCTCTCCTTTCTCCTCTCATCTCTCCTCACTCCTCACTTCTCTCTCCTCTCTCCTCCCCTGTTCTCTCTTTCTGCATCCATCTGTTTCATCCCTCCATCCATCTCTCCATCTCCTCTCCAGTGTGTGTGAGATCATAGGTCAGTCTGATGGAGGTCTGTCTGTCCTGAGGACCTTCAGACTGTTGAGGGTGATCAAGCTGGTGCGCTTCATGCCAGCGCTACGCAGACAGCTGGTGGTGCTGATGAAGACCATGGACAACGTGGCCACCTTCTGCATGCTCCTCATGCTTTTCATATTCATCTTCAGGTATAGGCATGTGTGTGTCTGTCTCCTCTCTCTGTCTGTCTCCTCTATTTGTCTGTCTCCTCTCTCTGTCTGTCCCCTCCCCCTGTCTGTCTCCTCTCTCTGTCTGTCTCCTCTCTCTGTCTGTCTCCTCCCCCTGTCTGTCTCCTCCCCTGTCTGTCTCCTCCCCCTGTCTGCTCCTCTCTCTGTCTGTCCCCTCCCCCTGTCTGTCTCCTCTCTGTGATGTCTCCTATCTCTGTTTGCTCCTCTCTCTGTCTGTCCCCTTTCCTGTCTGCTCCTCTCTCTGTCTGTCCCCTCCCCCTGTCTGTCTCCTCCCCCTGTCTATCTCCTCTCTCTGTCTGCTCCTCTCTCTGTCTGTCCCCTCCCCCTGTCTGTCTCCTCTCTCTGTCTGTCCCCTCTCTCTGTCTGTCTCCTCCCCCTGTCTGTCCCCTCCCCCTGTCTGTCTCCTCTCTCTGTCTGTCCCCTCCCCCTGTCTGTCTCCTCCCACTGTCTATCTCCTCTCTCTGTTTGTCTCCTCTCTCTGTCTGTCTCCTCTCCCTGTCTGCTCCTCTCTCTGTCTGTCCCCTCCCCCTGTCTTTCTCCTCTCTCTGTCTGTCCCCTCCCCCTGTCTGACCCCTCCCCCTGGCTGAACCCTCCCCCTGTCTGACCCCTCCCCCTGTCTGTCTCCTCTCTCTGTCTGTCCCCTCCCCCTGTCTGTCTCCTCTCTCTGTCTCTCCCCTCCCCTGTCTGTCTCCTCTCTCTGTCTGTCTCCTCTCTCTGTCTGTGTGTGTGTGTTGTCTGTGAGGCTAGTCCCCTCTCTCTGTCTGTGTGGGTGTTGTCTGTGAGGGTAGTAATGTAGAGGCTAGTCCCCTCTCGCTGTCTGTGTGTGTGTTGTCTGTGAGGCTAGTCCCCTCTCTCTGTCTGTGTGTGTGTTGTCTGTGAGGCTAGTCCCCTCCCTCTGTCTGTGTGTGTGTTGTCTGTGAGGCTAGTCCCCTCCCTCTGTCTGTGTGTGTGTTGTCTGTGAGGCTAGTCCCCTCCCTCTGTCTGTGTGTATGTTGTCTGTGAGGCTAGTCCCCTCTCTCTGTCTGTGTGTGTGTGTTGTCTGTGAGGCTAGTCCCCTCTCTCTGTCTGTGTGTGTGTGTTGTCTGTGAGGCTAGTCCCCTCTCTCTGTCTGTGTGTGTGTTGTCTGTGAGGCTAGTCCCCTCTCTCTGTCTGTGTGTGTGTTGTCTGTGAGGCTAGTCCCCTCTCTCTGTCTGTGTTTGTGTGTTGTCTGTGAGGCTAGTCCCCTCTCTCTGTCTGTGTTTGTGTGTTGTCTGTGAGGCTAGTCCCCTCTCTCTGTCTGTGTGTGTGTTGTCTGTGAGGCTAGTCCCCTCTCTCTGTCTGTGTGTGTGTTGTCTGTGAGGCTAGTCCCCTCTCTCTGTCTGTGTGTGTGTGTTGTCTGTGAGGCTAGTACCCTCCAGCTTCAGAAGAGCAATGGCCTCCTTGTTTGAGTGACAGGACTATAAGCAGTAGAGTGTGATTGATGGAGAGGAGAGCAATAACAGAAAGCGTTCCCCTGGTGTTCATCGAGACACGAGTACAAACACACACACACACACACACACACACACACACACACACACACACACACTGCAGCACTGCAATCTCACATAAGTGCACTGAGCAGATGGTAGCGGGCTAGCGATGGAGTGAGCTAACAGACTCCCACAACCTATCTATCTTCCCACTGTAGCTGCTTGGGATTTGTGAATGTTATTGATCCCTGCTGCCGCTCCTGAAGGCACTATGGGTA
>NC_143034.1:61986370-61993870 GCF_057628025.1 Oncorhynchus mykiss
GTGAGATGTGTTTGGATGAGGATGAGTGAGAGGTTGGGTGAGGTGTGGGGATGAGGTTGGGTTAGAGGGTGGGTGAGGGGAGGTGAGTAGTGAGCTTGGGTGAGAGGGTGGGTGAGGGGGTGGTGTGGGGATGAGTTTGGGTGAGAGGGTGGGTGGGGGGGTGGTGTGGGGGTGAGGTTGGGTGAGAGGGTGGGTGAGGTGTGGGGTGAGGTTGGATGAGAGGGTGGGTGAGGGGGAGGTGTGGAGTGAGGTTGGGTGAGGTGTGGGGTGAGGGTGGGTGAGGGGGAGGTGTGGGGTGAGGTTGGGTGAGGTGTGGGGTGAGGGTCGGTGAGGGGGAGGTGTGGGGTGAGGTTGGGTAAGGAGGAGGTGTGGGGGTGAGGTTGGGTGAGAGTGTGGGTGAGGGGGAGGTGTGGGTTGAGGTTGGGTGAGAGGGTGGGTGAGGGGGAGTGTGGTGAGGAGTGTGGTGAGGAGTAAGGGAGGAGTGTGGTGAGGAGTGTGAGGAGGAGTAAGGGAGGAGTGTGGTGAGGAGGAGTGTGGTGAGGAGTGTGGTGAGGAGTGTGTTGAGGAGTGTGGTGAGGAGTGTGGTGGGGAGTGTAGTGAGGAGTAAGGGAGGAGTGTGGTGAGGAGGAGTGTGGTGAGAAGTAAGGGAGGAGTGTGGTGAGGAGTGTGGTGAGGAGTGTGGTGATGAGTGTGGTGAGGAGTGTGAGGAGGAGTGTGGTGAGGAGTAAGGGAGGAGTGTGGTGAGGAGTGTGTTGAGGAGTGTGGTGAGGAGTAAGGGAGGAGTGTGGTGAGGAGTGTGAGGAGGAGTGTGGTGAGGAGTGTGGTGAGGAGGGTGGTGAGGAGTATGATGAGGAGTAAGGGAGGAGGATCTGAATGATGAGATTAAAGTGCCTTGGTTGTGATGATGAACAATGATAAAGTCCTATTCACTTTAAAAACACCCTGGAACGTCCACAGTCCCAGTGACATCCTGTCGTCTTGGTAAAGACAGATACTGTAGATAGGAGAGAAGGAACTGTTGTTGTACCAGTGTTATTCATGACCAGCAGCACAAGGCAGCTTATAGTAGAATAAACACACTGTGTATAGCAGTTTATAAAATAAATATCCGGAAATACATTCTCCAGTAGATTCCCTGTTATGTCTCTCCCCTGGGATTCTATTGTTTCAACAGTAAACAATCCCATACATACAGGGCTGAACCAGGGACAATTAATAATGCTAGTTACACAAAATGGCACCCTATTCCCTATGTAGTGCACTACTCTGACCAGGGCATATGGTGCCCTATATAGGGATTGGGGTTCCATTTGGGACCCAGTCACTGAGTAGAGCAGACCAATGGGGATGCTGGATATTATGCTTCTAGGTGTTGATAAAGCAAAGTGTCCTCTCTTGTAAACAATTAAGACAGAAGATTCATCTTTTCTCTTGGGAGGTGGAATAATCGGAATGATCTTATTGTATTATACAGTATAGCCGTTTCTCTTTGTCTAGAACCAGTGTGTTTATGTGTACTGAATTCACTCACCAAACTGTGTGTGTATGTGTGCGTATGTGCGTGCGTGCCTGCCTCCCTGCCTGCCTGCCTGCGTTCACACGTGCATGTGTGTGTATTCTGACTGTGTGTGTATTCTGACGTTGTGTGTGTGTGTGTGCTGTGTCCCTCCTTCAGAGTCTGTGTTTCCGTATCCAGAAGATGATGGAGGTGTACAGGCCAGAGTGGTGTGAGACCAGAGAGGACTGGTCTGTCTTCCTCTTCTCTCCTCAGAACAGGTCTGTCTGTCTGTCAACCCCTGTTTTCACTCATTCACTCTTTCATTTCATTTCCTGCTCAGCACTAACACCCCTGATACAGCAATTCAAGGCTTTGGTGTTCCGTTCATAAATTTTTGAATCCGATGCATTTGTGCTAGGCTAGAACGAAAGCCTGCACAGCCTGTGGATCCCCACTCCCCGAGAGAAGAATTGCCGAGCACCACCTGCCTCATTAGTGTATGGATCCCTGTCCATGAGGTAGCAAAGGGAGGCTTCCCATTGTGATCCTCTATCTGTTGGTCAACAATAAATCCACCTCAGGGCTCAGAGATGGAGCTCAGGCTGGAAGGCATTGCAACAGTGTTCTGTTAGCTGTGGAGGTACACGGTATATACAAACGTCTGTGGACACCTCTTCAAATGAGTGGATTCAGGCTGTTTCAGCCACACTAGTGGCTGACAGGTGTATAAAATCAAGCACACGGCCATGCAATCTGGCCTTACTGAATAGCTCAGTGACTTTCAAGGTGGTACCGTCAGAGGATGCCACCTTTCCAACAAGTCCGTTTATCAAATTTCTGCCCTGCTAGAGCTGCCCTGGTTAACTTTCAGTGATGTTATTGTGAAGTGGAAACAGCTAGGAGCAACAACGGCTCAGCATTGAAGACGTAGGCCACACAAGCTCACAGAACGGGACCTGAAGCGCGTAAAATCATCTGTCCTCATTTGCAACACTGCCTCTGGAAGCAACGTCAGCACAATAACTGTTTGTCGAGAGCTTCCATGGCCGAGCAGCCGCACACAAGCCTAGGATCACCATGCCTAATGATAAGCGTTGGCTGGAGTGATGTAAAGCTCTTGGTGTAGAAGGAATAATGGTCTGGGGCTGTTTTTCATGGTTCAGGCTAGACCCTTTAGTTCCAGTGAAGGGAAATCATAACTCTACAGCATGCAATGACATCCTAGATGATTCTGTGTTTCCAACTTTGTGGCAACAGTTTTGGGGAGGCCATTTCCTGTTTCAGCATGACAATGCCCCCTTGCACAAAGGGAGGTCCATACAGAAATGGTTTGTTGAGATCGGTGTGGAAGAACTTGACTGGCCTGCACAGAGCCCTGTCCTCAACCACATCTAACACCTTTGGGATGAATTGGAACGCCGACTGCAAGTCAGGCCTAATCGCCCATCATCATTGCCCGACCTCGACAGAGAGACCCAGAGAGACACAGAGAGTGTCTCTCTGTGTCTCTCTCTGTGTGTGTATCTCTCTGCTTGTCTCTCTGGGTCTCTCTGTGTCTCTCTCTCTCTCTATTGTAGTGGTGTCTCTATGGAGGATGGTGCCTTTACAACACCAGTTAATGGGAATTGCTTTGAAAGGAAATGAAATAATCAGAGAGAATGGGGCTATTATCTGACTGAATGATGAGCAATCCCCAGTTCTCTGTCAATGAGGCACAATAATGGGTTTTAATCAGTAGCGATGTTACAAAACACATGTTTTTCAATTGTTTATCTTTTTCCCTCTTGCTCTCTTTCTCTTCCTTTCTGTCTCCCAATACCACTCCCTCTCTCTCCACTATCTCCCTCCCTCCCCACCTGCCTGCCTCCCTCTCTCAGGTTCAGGCGGGTATGCCAGTCCATCATAGCCTACAAGATGTTTGACTATGTGGTGCTAGCGTTCATCTTCTCCAACTGCATCACCGTGGCTCTGGAGAGACCCAAGATCATGCAGGGCAGCCTGGTCAGGATCAAAGTTCACCTCTAGGTTTCAACCATACAAATATAATTAGTGGTGTCAAGTCAATGATCTTCTATTTCCATCATCTCTCTCTCTATGTATAGGAAAGAGTCTTCCTAACCATCTCCAACTACGTCTTCACAGCCATCTTTGTAGCAGAGATGACGCTCAAGGTATGGTGATGCGCTTAATGTGTGTGTGTGACTATTCTGTGAACAAGAATAGTAAACAACTTTGACCAACTCAGGAAATGTTCTTAGTCCCTCAGGTCAAATTCTATTTCTAGGGGGTTTAAGGTTACTGTTAGAATTAGTGTTAGGGTTAGAATTAGGTTCAGGGTTAGGAGCTAGTTTTACTGTTAGGGTTAGGTTTTGTGGTTATGGTTAGATTTAATGTTAAGGTTAGGAAAATAGGAAAATAGGATTTTGAATGGGACTGAATTGTGTGTTCCCACAAGGTTATTTATACAACACTGCGTGTGTGCGGTGTGCGTGTGTGCATGTGTGCGTGTGTGCGTGCATGTGTGCGTGCGTGTGTGGGTGAGGATGGTTCCTAGTGTCCTTACTAGTCTTCTCCTGCCTTGGCTCTAATGACCTCTCAATCTCTTTATTTATTTTCTCATAGCGTCTCTATTTAGTGTCTATATCTCACTCTGTCTTTTCACTTAGCGTCTCTGTCTCTTTCTGTGTTTTCACTTAGTGTCTCTATTTCTCTCTGTCTTTTCACTTAGTGTCTCTATTTCTTTCTGTCTTTTCACTTAGTGTCTCTATTTCTTTCTGTCTTTTCACTTAGTGTTTCTGTCTCTTTCTGTCTTTTCACTTAGTGTCTCTATTTCTCTCTGTCTTTTCACTTAGTGTTTCTGTCTCTTTCTGTCTTATCTCTTAGTGTCTCTGTCTCTTTCTGTCTTTTCACTTAGTGTTTCTGTCTCTTTCTGTCTTTTCACTTAGTGTCTCTGTCTCTTTCTGTCTTTTCACTTAGTGTTTCTGTCTCTTTCTGTCTTTTCACTTAGTGTCTCTATTTCTTTCTGTCTTTTCACTTAGTGTCTCTGTCTCTTTCTGTCTTTTCACTTAGTGTCTCTGTCTCTTTCTGTCTTTTCACTTAGTGTCTCTGTCTCTTTCTGTCTTTTCTCTTAGTGTCTCTATTTCTTTCTGTCTTTTCTCTTAGTGTTTCTGTCTCTTTCTGTCTTTTCTCTTAGTGTTTCTGTCTCTTTCTGTCTTTTCACTTAGTGTCTCTGTCTCTTTCTGTCTTTTCACTTAGTGTCTCTGTCTCTTTCTGTCTTTTCACAAGTAGTGATGAAGTCAATCTCTCCTCCCCTTTAAGCCATGAGAGATGTACATACATGTTATTCATGTTAGCTCTCCATGTACATTTAAGGGCCAGCCGTTTAGGTCTAGCTTAGGTCTAGCTTATTCCTTGCCACCCATTCTAAAACTAACTGTAGCTCTTTGCTAAGTGTTGCAGAATTCAAAATGACAATGCTTGTCTTGCATAATTTGATGAGTTATACTTGGATGTGTAGTGTCAGTGTTTGTTGCTGGCATGTCATGACTAAATCTTGCCAGTGAAAACAGGCTATTTGGAAGGGTTGCCATGAAAAAAGCCTTTATTGAGAACAACCAACAAATGTAAACGCCTGGAGTTTTCTAAACGGCATTGGCACTTGGATTGAAACCAGGTGCTATGCCAGATGACATGAAAATAGAGCTCTTTGGCTCTATCACACCAGTGGTGGGTTTGGCCCCGAAGGAAGGATGCATATGAGTTTCATTCTAAAACGCTATATATCCATTTTCTTTAAAGAACTTACTAAAGAGATTGGTGTGTTTTTTCTCCATTTAATCATTGCATGGGGTTGTTAAATGACAGACATGTATTTGTTTGAAACCTATATGCTTTCATTACAGAGAGACAAACAGACGTCATTCGGTACAAAATGAGATATATCCATCTCACTCGCAGAGAAAAAAGTAGCACTGCAAGGTTTTACACAGTCAAATGTGAAAAATAATGTCATTTTTTTGTAAATAACTGTACAAATGATACATCTGTAACATCAAATGAATCAACGCAGTAATATGAGATCTGGGCCCTGGTCAAAAGTAGTACACTATATAGGGAATATGGTGACATTTGGAATGAGGCCTATTTCTAACCAAACACTATAGCATGAGGCTATATTTATGATGTGTTGAATTTATATGTTAAATATATATATAAAACATTCCGTTCCTGCTAAACAATGGATCTATAGAGTTTCACAACAAAACTACTTGTGTAATACACATCTAAAATCTATGAATTTAAAATCTGAGGACAGTAATATTTTACACACACGTGAAAGATTTATGGATTTGTAGCGTTTTGGAAATAAACTCTTCACATGCAGAAAATAACCTCATTCCTACTGTAAAATATGGTGGTGGGTTTTTGATGTTAAGGGGCTATTTTGCTTCCTTGTTAAGTTCATCGAGGACATTTTTGCAAAAAAATGTGTTTCCCGCTGCCAGGAAGCTGAAACTTGGCCGTAAGTGGATCTTCCAGAAAGATAATGACCCCAAGCACACATCACAATCCACGATGAAATGGCTAACTGACCACAAAATCAACATTTTGCAATGGCAAGCTCAGTCTCCGGACTTGAACCTCATGGAAAACCTGTGGTTTGAATTAAAGAGGGCCGTCCATGAGCGCAGACCGAAGAATATCAAGGATCTGGAAAGAAGATTCTGTATGGAGGAATGGTCTAAGATCGATCCCTCCCGATGTGTTCTCCAGTCTCATAAAACATTCTAGAAAAAGGCTCAGTGCCGTTATCCTCGCCAGGGGAGGCTGCTGAAGCACTGAAAACAGTGGTGTCAATCATTTTGACATGTATCTTTGTGAGATTTGTTTTATTACAGTACTTGTTAAGCTAAATGTTTTTCTCTGAGCTATTAATATAAAATAATATCATTTTCTATAAAGATTCACAGAATATAGCTCAGTATTTGTAGTATTTTTTGCTCATCTGTATTTATTTTGTATTTATTTCTCCTTTATTTAACCAGGTAGGCCAGTTGAGAACAAGTTCTCATTTACAACTGCGACCTGGCCAAGATAAAGCATAGCAGTGCGACACAAACAACAACACCGAGTTACACATGGAGTAAAACAAACATACAGTCAATAACACAATAGAAAAAAAGTCTATATACAGTGTGTGCAAATGAGGTGAGATAAGGCAATAAATAGGCCATAGTGGAAAAATAATTACAATTTAGCAATTAAACACTGGAGTGATAGATGTGCAGAAGATTAATGTGCATGTAGAGATACTGGGGTGCAAAGGAGCAAAAATAAATTACAGTATGGGGATGAGGTAGTTGGATGGGCTATCAACGGTGCCAATATTTTTGTTATCCCCTCCCTCCCTCTTTTCTCCCTATTTTCTCCCTGGAAGTCTCTCCATTGCACTCAAGACAAGCAATTAAGCAATGACATTAATTCGCCATCAATCTTTCAGTTGCCGTCAATCTCTTTCACCCCGTCTCTCTATCCCTCCCTTTCTCTCTTTCTCTCTCTTTCTCCCTTCCTCTCTCTCTCTCTCTCTCATTCTTTTCCACACTCTCTCTCCTCCCCTCTCTCTCCCTCTATTCCTCCGTTCTGTTCTCCGCGGAGGGTTCTGGCACAAGAGGGGGCATCAATTATGCAAACGAATCAATTATTGACCAATCTACCAGAGGAGCAACGGCCTTGTCAGGCCCCTGGCTGAGTGGAACACACCACCTCATGTCTCTGTCTCTTCCTCTGCGTTTAGGCCTGATCATAATACCCCTGTCTGTCCGTCAGTCAGTCAGCCAGTCAGCCAGCCTCTCCCCAGGCCATTGATATAGGCTTACTCTAGATAGCCTGTAGTAATATATATATATATATTTACTGTCACATACACCAGATAGGTGCAGTGAAATGTGTTGTTCTACAGCGTCAGCCATAGTAGTACGGCACCCCTGGAGAAAATTGGGGTT
>NC_143034.1:62163870-62216370 GCF_057628025.1 Oncorhynchus mykiss
ATAGCACAGTGGAGAACAGGTTTATTACAAAACATTTAATATAGCACAGTGGAAAACAGGTTTATTACAAAACATTTAATATAGCACAGTGGGGAACATTTAATATAGCACAGTGGAGAACAGGTTTAATACAAAACATTTAATATAGCACAGTGGAGAACAGGTTTATGACAAAACATTTAATATAGCACAGTGGAGAACAGGTTTATTACAAAACATTTAATATAGCACAGTGGAGAACAGGTTTATGACAAAACATTTAATATAGCACAGTGGAGAACAGGTTTATGACAAAACATTTAATATAGCACAGTGGAGAACAGGTTTATGACAAAACATTTAATATAGCACAGTGGAGAACAGGTTTATTACAAAACATTTAATATAGCACAGTGGGGAACATTTAATATAGCACAGTGGAGAACAGGTTTAATACAAAACATTTAATATAGCACAGTGGAGAACAGGTTTATGACAAAACATTTAATATAGCACAGTGGAGAACAGGTTTATGACAAAACATTTAATATAGCACAGTGGAGAACAGGTTTATGACAAAACATTTAATATAGCACAGTGGAGAACAGGTTTATGACAAAACATTTAATATAGCACAGTGGAGAACAGGTTTATGACAAAACATTTAATATAGCACAGTGGAGAACAGGTTTATTACAAAACATTTAATATAGCACAGTGGAGAACAGGTTTATGACAAAACATTGAATATAGCACAGTGGAGAACAGGTTTATGACAAAACATTTAATATAGCACAGTGGAGAACAGGTTTATTACAAAACATTTAATATAGCACAGTGGAGAACAGGTTTATGACAAAACATTTAATATAGCACAGTGGAGAACAGGTGTATGACAAAACATTTAATATAGCACAGTGGAGAACAGGTTTATGACAAAACATTTAATATAGCACAGTGGAGAACAGGTTTATTACAAAACATTTAATATAGCACAGTGGAGAACAGGTTTATTACAAAACATTTAATATAGCACAGTGGAGAACAGGTTTATGACAAAACATTTAATATAGCACAGTGGAGAACAGGTTTATGACAAAACATTTAATATAGCACAGTGGAGAACAGGTTTAATACAAAACATTCAATATAGCACAGTGGAGAACAGGTTTATGACAAAACATTTAATATAGCACAGTGGAGAACAGGTTTATGACAAAACATTTAATATAGCACAGTGGGGAACATTTAATATAGCACAGTGGAGAACAGGTTTATGACAAAACATTTAATATAGCACAGTGGGGAACATTTAATATAGCACAGTGGAGAACAGGTTTATGACAAAACATTTAATATAGCACAGTGGAGAACAGGTTTATGACAAAACATTTAATATAGCACAGTGGAGAACAGGTTTATTTCAAAACATTTAATATAGCACAGTGGAGAACAGGTTTATGACAAAACATTTCATATAGCACAGTGGAGAACAGGCCTGACTGAAACATGGCTTAAGCCTGATGAATTTACTGTGTTAAATGAGGCCTCACCTCCTGGCTACACTAGTGACCATATCCCCCGTGCATCCCGCAAAGGCGGAGGTGTTGCTAACATTTACGATAGCAAATTTCAATTTACAAAAAAAAAAATGACGTTTTCGTCTTTTGAGCTTCTAGTCATGAAATCTATGCAGCCTACTCAATCACTTTTTATAGCTACTGTTTACAGGCCTCCTGGGCCATATACAGCGTTCCTCACTGAGTTCCCTGAATTCCTATCGGACCTTGTAGTCATAGCGGATAATATTGTAATCTTTGGTGACTTTAATATTCACATGGAAAAGTCCACAGACCCACTCCAAAAGGCTTTCGGAGCCATCATCGACTCAGTGGGTTTTGTCCAACATGTCTCTGGACCCACTCACTGTCACAGTCATACGCTGGACCTAGTTTTGTCCCATGGAATAAATGTTGTGGATCTTAATGTTTTTCCTCATAATCCTGGACTATCGGACCACCATTTTATTACGTTTGCAATTGCAACAAATAATCTGCTCAGACCCCAACCAAGGATTATCAAAAGTCGTGCTATAAATTCACAGACAACACAAAGATTCCTTGATGTCCTTCCAGACTCCTTCTGCCTACCCAAGGACGCCAGAGGACAAAAATCAGTTAACCACCTAACTGAGGAACTCAACTTAACCTTGCGCAATACCCTAGATGCAGTTGCACCCCTAAAAACTAAAAACATTTCTCATAAGAAACTAGCTCCCTGGTACACAGAAAATACCCGAGCTCTGAAGCAAGCTTCCAGAAAATTGGAACGGAAATGGCGCCACACCAAACTGGAAGTCTTCCGACTAGCTTGGAAAGACAGTACTGTGCAGTACCGAAGAGCCCTTACTGCTGCTCGATCATCCTATTTTTCTAACTTAATTGAGGAAAATAAGAACAATCCGAAATTCCTTTTTGATACTGTCGCAAAGCTAACTAAAAAGCAGCATTCCCCAAGAGAGGATGACTTTCACTTTAGCAGTGATAAATTCATGAACTTCTTTGAGGAAAAGATTATGATTATTAGAAAGCAAATTACGGACTCTTCCTTAAATCTGCGTATTCCTTCAAAGCTCAGTTGTCCTGAGTCTGCACAACTCTGCCAGGACCTAGGATCAAGAGAGACACTCAAGTGTTTTAGTACTATATCTCTTGACACAATGATGAAAATAATCATGGCCTCTAAACCTTCAAGCTGCATACTGGACCCTATTCCAACTAAACTACTGAAAGAGCTGCTTCCTGTGCTTGGCCCTACTATGTTGAACATAATAAACGGCTCTCTATCCACCGGATGTGTACCAAACTCACTAAAAGTGGCAGTAATAAAGCCTCTCTTGAAAAAGCCAAACCTTGACCCAGAAAATATAAAAAACTATCGGCCTATATCGAATCTTCCATTCCTCTCAAAAATTTTAGAAAAGGCTGTTGCGCAACAACTCACTGCCTTCCTGAAGACAAACAATGTATACGAAATGCTTCAGTCTGGTTTTAGACCCCATCATAGCACTGAGACGGCACTTGTGAAGGTGGTAAATGACATTTTAATGGCATCGGACCGAGGCTCTGCATCTGTCCTCGTGCTCCTAGACCTTAGTGCTGCTTTTGATACCATCGATCACCACATTCTTTTGGAGAGATTGGAAACCCAAATTGGTCTACACGGACAAGTTCTGGCCTGGTTTAGATCTTATCTGTCGGAAAGATATCAGTTTGTCTCTGTGAATGGTCTGTCCTCTGACAAATCAACTGTACATTTCGGTGTTCCTCAAGGTTCCGTTTTAGGACCACTATTGTTTTCACTATATATTTTACCTCTTGGGGATGTTATTCGAAAACATAATGTTAACTTTCACTGCTATGCAGATGACACACAGCTGTACATTTCAATTAAACATGGTGAAGCCCCAAAATTGCCCTTGCTAGAAGAATGTGTTTCAGACATAAGGAAGTGGATGGCTGCAAACTTTCTACTTTTAAACTCGGACAAAACAGAGATGCTTGTTCTAGGTCCCAAGAAACAAAGAGATCTTCTGTTGAATCTGACAATTCATCTTAATGGTTGTACAGTCGTCTCAAATAAAACTGTGAAGGACCTCGGCGTTACTCTGGACCCTGATCTCTCTTTTGAAGAACATATCAAGACCATTTCAAGGACAGCTTTTTTCCATCTACGTAACATTGCAAAAATCAGGAACTTTCTGTCCAAAAATGATGCAGAAAAATTAATCCATGCTTTTGTCACTTCCAGGTTAGACTACTGCAATGCTCTACTTTCCGGCTACCCGGATAAAGCACTAAATAAACTTCAGTTAGTGCTAAATACGGCTGCTAGAATCCTGACTAGAACCAAAAAATTTGATCATATTACTCCAGTGCTAGCCTCTCTACACTGGCTTCCTGTCAAAGCAAGGGCTGATTTCAAGGTTTTACTGCTAACCTACAAAGCATTACATGGGCTTGCTCCTATCTATCTCTCTGATTTGGTCCTGCCGTACATACCTACACGTACGCTACGGTCACAAGACGCAGGCCTCCTAATTGTCCCTAGAATTTTTAAGCAAACAGCTGGAGGCAGGGCTTTCTCCTATAGAGCTCCATTTTTATGGAACGGTCTGCCTACCCATGTCAGAGACGCAAACTCGGTCTCAACCTTTAAGTCTCTACTGAAGACTCATCTCTTCAGTGGGTCATATGATTGAGTGTAGTCTGGCCCAGGAGTGGGAGGGTGAACGGAAAGGCTCTGGAGCAACGAACCACCCTTGCTGTCTCTGCCTGGCCGGTTCCCCTCTTTCCACTGGGATTCTCTGCCTCTAACCCTATTACAGGGGCTGAGTCACTGGCTTTACTGGGGCTCTCTCATGCCGTCCCTGGAGGAGGTGCGTCACCTGAGTGGGTTGAGTCACTGATGTGGTCATCCTGTCTGGGTTGGCGCCCCCCCCCCCCCCCCCCTTAAGTTGTGCCGTGGCGGAGGTCTTTGTGGGCTATACTCAGCCTTGTCTCAGGATGGTAAGTTGGTGGTTGAAGATATCCCTCTAGTGGTGTGGGGGCTGTGCTTTGGCAAAGTGGGTGGGGTTATATCCTTCCTGTTTGGCCCTGTCCGGGGGTGTCCTCGGAGTGGGCCACAGTGTCTCCTGACCCCTCCTGTCTCAGCCTCCAGTATTTATGCTGCAGTAGTTTATGTGTCGGGGGGCTAGGGTCAGTTTGTTATATCTGGAGTACTTCTCCTGTCCTATTCGGTGTCCTGTGTGAATCTAAGTGTGCGTTCTCTAATTCTCTCCTTCTCTCTTTCTCTTTCTCGGAGGACCTGAGCCCTAGGACCATGCCCCAGGACTACCTGACATGATGACTCCTTGCTGTCCCCAGTCCACCTGGCTGTGCTGCTGCTCCAGTTTCAACTGTTCTGCCTTATTATTATTCGACCATGCTGATCATTTATGAACATTTGAACATCTTGGCCATGTTCTGTTATAATCTCCACCCGGCACAGCCAGAAGAGGACTGGCCATCCCACATATGCTCTCTCTAATTCTCTCTTTCTTTCTCTCTCTCGGAGGACCTGAGCCCTAGGACCATGCCCCAGGAATACCTGACATGATGACTCCTTGCTGTCCCCAGTCCACCTGACTGTGCTGCTGCTCCAGTTTCAACTATTCTGCCTTATTATTATTCGACCATGCTGGTCATTTATGAACATTTGAACATCTTGACCATGTTTTGTTATAATCTCCACCCGGCACAGCCAGAAGAGGACTGGCCACCCCACATAGCCTGGTTCCTCTCTAGGTTTCTTCCTAGGTTTTGGCCTTTCTAGGGAGTTTTTCCTAGCCACCGTGCTTCTTCACCTGCATTGCTTGCTGTTTGGGGTTTTAGGCTGGGTTTCTGTACAGCACTTTGAGATATCAGCTGATGTACGAAGGGCTATATAAAATAAATTTGATTTGATGATTTTGATTGTTTATGACAAAACATTTCATATAGCACAGTGGAGAACAGGTTTATTACAAAACATTTAATATAGCACAGTGGAGAACAGGTTTATGATTTTCCCTGGCCCTTTTTATTCTGATTAAAAGGTTTGACATAACAAACAGTGAGAGCAGAAATACATATTCATCATGGCTCTGGGCAGAGAGGCATGCATCTGTGTGAGCTGAACCTGTCAACAATCTTAAAATAGTTTCTGACAACTTTGTCAAACCCTCAGCAGTTCTATTGTTCCAGGGCGTAATATGTAATATTCCATCAACTGAAGGTGAGGCAACGAGCTCCAATCAACACACAAGTCAAGTGTTTTAGATGTATTCAGTTGCTCACTCATATCAGCACTTCCCTTTCATTTCTATATTTCACAATAGAAAATAGGGACAGGAGGTTTTCTTTCCACATGACCTGACCAGGAAATACACAGGTCACATGACCAGGAACAACCCTAACCCTAGGACATTCCTGTAATCAAATGAACGAAGCCCAAAATCAAACACTCACTCCATATAAATAGACATACAAAGTATATAGTTACAGTCATTTGTTAAACACTCTATATAAATAGACATACAAAGTATATAGTTACAGTCATTTGTTAAATGCGATATAACACCTCAATCAACATATCTAATTGTCGGCTACTTCAGTCTCTCCCACCACAGCTTGATCTCTGTGGCTGTAGACAGATGGAGAGGAAAGGTTGGAAGTCAGAGAGTACGCGGCAGCAGTATTTATATCTGTGTTGTCTCATAGCTGCTGTGACAGATGCTGCAGTGTGCAGAGTACGGGGCCTTTAGCTCCAGCTGATCCTGCCTGTTTGTACACTATTAGTCTGGTCTGAAGGAGAGTGATGTCAGGGGCTCCCCCATCCACACACAGCAGACAACTGATACCCCCCCCCCCCCCCTGTCACACACACACGCAAGTGTGGATGCACACATTCACGCACGGAAGAGTAGATGTGTAAACAGACAGGCACGCATGCACACACACATATGAAAACACATACACACACCCACCCATCGCCCCCTACACACACACACACATACACACGACAGTGTGACCAGGAGAAGGGGCACAAGGTTACTCTACCTCTACGACCGTTCCATACTCATCACTCTAAGTGTCAGTTTACATGTCATCTCAACTCCCCTGACATGACCCCTAACCTCCACTGCTGTTCAACATGACTGCCATCAGACCACCAGGCTGACGTATGGGCCCTTAATAGACCCTATTCGATAAGAGATGTCCTTAGACCTCCTAGAGACGCCCTGGCCGTGTGCTTTCAAAGCACCAGGCATGAAAGAGAGGCTATTAAAAGCCTATAATGGTGTTTTTCCATCAGACTGACATCCTGAAGTGGAACAGTAGTAATCAATATATGTTGTGTTGGTATGTATAAGTAGCCTCTCTCTACCCTTCAACATCCTCTGTCTTCTCTTCTTCCCTCTCTCCCTCCATGTCTTCTCTTTTCTCATCCTCTATCTCTTTGTTTCTATGCCTACATATCCCTCCCTCCCTCCCTCCCTCCCTCCCTCACTCACTCCCTCCACAACGTCTCCCCCTCTCACTTATCCCATTCCTCTCTCTCACCCTCCTTTCTCCCAGTACTCTCTCTCTTCCTCTACCTATCCCACTCCTCTCTCTCACCACTCTTTCCTTGTTACCTTTCTCTCCTTTTTTCTCCATATCCCTCTCTCTCTGTTTCTCTCATCCCTCTTTTCTCTTTCAGATCCATTGTTATGCAGTAGAGAACTGTCCACACATAGCCTTGACAAAGACTGCTTGTGTTCCACAGAACTTGGGCTGAGTGCTTGTAGAGTTAGTCTGTGACCTTACTCATTCTGCTCCCTCTGCCTGCATTCTAAACACATACACACACACACATTCTAAACACACACAGACACAGAGACACACAGAGAAAGAGAGAGAGAGAGAGAGAGAGAGAGAGAGAGAGAGAGAGAGGGGGAGAGAGAGAGAGAGAGAAAGAGAGAAATAGAGAAAGAGAAAGAGAAAGAGAAAGAGAAAGAGAAAGAGAAAGAGAAAGAGAAAGAGAAAGAGAAAGAGGGGAACCTGGCAGCTCCTGCCTCTCTCACACTAAACAATGCTAATGGCCCGGGCCCTATGAAAGCAGAAGGGGACACACACAATGAGAGCCTACACTGATGGCATGTGAGTGAGTGGGCCGTATGTAGAGCCAAGGGCATGGGCAGCAGGCTTTGTGGCTACCGCTACAGTGCTCTGATGAGCTTCCAGAACCAGACACTTTTCAGTATGCTTTTTGTAAGGGCCTTGGTGCTGGGGACTTTCTGAAAGGATGAGCATTTGATGACTAAAGCTACATTTACTACTGTTCTGTTTCGGTAGAGTTGCTAAATGGTGTGTGTTTTGATGTTGTCATTCTGTGTTAGAAGTAAGAACATGTTTTTTACATCGTGGCACACGCAGGTTAAACAATGATTGAATACCTTGCCAGGTAACTAACACACACACCGCCCCCAAACTCCACCGGCCCCCTCACAGGACTGTACCACTTTAATTTAGGGGGATACTTTGGGTAGTGGGACAAATCCAGGAGCTATTAATTTATGAATGAACAATGTAGAAGTCTATCAGTACTATCATAACAACTATCTCTCTCTGTCTGGATCCATGGTCTCTACTGTGGCTGGGAGCTGTAGAGATCTACAGTGGGGTATAAAAACAATCTCTCCCTTTTTCTTTTCTCAGTGGTAGTGGTGACCACATGATCTCTATCTCCTCTTTCTTCCTCTTTCCTCTCCAAGTTGGTCAGGAGCCACAGGCACAGGACAGAATGGCAAGAGAGAGAGTTAGCCCTAACCTCTGCCCTTTCTCTCCCTCTCCCTTCCACCCTCTCTCTCTCTCTCTCCCTCCGTTCTTCCCTCACTGCTCCCCCTCTCATTCATCTATCTCTCCATCAATTTATTTAATTGTACATATGGGGTTCTTTAAAGGATCCCCCCCCCCCTCTCTCTCTCTGCATTGTGCACTAAAACCCCTTCACAGCATCTTTCATAAAATTGTTGTTTATTACATCCCTTGTTTTTCAACCCATCTCTATCTAGTAAACCTCATCTATCTTTCTAACATACACGTTGAAATACCATTACCAATACTGAGGTGTTACACACTAAACTCTCCCCCACCTCATTGTGTGCCGGGGGCTTTATTCTAATGCCAGTGAGGAGGGAGGATAGAGATATTAATACACTCCCATGAGGAACACCAGAGTGAGTCACTCCTTCAATTAAAAGGGATACAAAACAAACTGAGGAGGACACAAAGGTAGGCTGGGGGTCCTGAGGGAATAGGAGCCCGCCTCTATGCCTGTTTACAACAGAGAAGAGGAAGAGAGCTGGGAGAGGAAGAGAGGGACAGGACAGCTAGGTGACTAATTAGTACCACCAGCCTGAAAAAGAGGTGTTGGAAAAGAGGTCTCAGTAACTGACCTTTTCATTTTAGCTAATAAATGTGGTAAAGCTCCCAATAGTAAAAAATGCCCACTGTGAGTAATGTGGAGAGCAGACTGTATAGGCCCTGTATAATTTCTAATGCCAAGTTAAACATTTTGAATACTGACCTGAAACAGAACACTGTATAATTATTACTGCCAAGGTAAACAGTCTGAATACTGACCTCAAACAGAACACTGTATAATTATTACTGCCAAGGTAAACAGTCTGAATACTGACCTAAAACAGAACGCTGTATAATTATTACTGCCAAGGTAAACAGTCTGAATACTGACCTCAAACAGAACACTGTATAATTATTACTGCCAAGGTAAACAGTCTGAATACTGACCTGAAACAGAACGCTGTATAATTATTACTGCCAAGGTAAACAGTCTGAATACTGACCTCAAACAGAACACTGTATAATTATTACTGCCAAGGTAAACATTATGAATACTGACCTGAAACAGAACACTGTATAATTATTACTGCCAAGGTAAACAGTCTGAATACTGACCTGAAACAGAACACTGTATAATTATTACTGCCAAGGTAAACAGTCTGAATACTGACCTCAAACAGAACACTGTATCATTATTACTGCCAAGGTAAACAGTCTGAATACTGACCTCAAACAGAACACTGTATAATTATTACTGCCAAGGTAAACAGTCTGAATACTGATCTCAAACAGAACACTGTATAATTATTACTGCCAAGATTAACATTTTGAATACTGACCTCAAACAGAACGCTGTATAATTATTACTGCCAAGGTAAACAGTCTGAATACTGACCTGAAACAGAACACTGTATAATTATTACTGCCAAGGTAAACAGTCTGAATACTGACCTCAAACAGAACACTGTATAATTATTACTGCCAAGGTAAACAGTCTGAATACTGACCTGAAACAGAACGCTGTATAATTATTACTGCCAAGGTAAACAGTCTGAATACTGACCTGAAACAGAACGCTGTATAATTATTACTGCCAAGGTAAACAGTCTGAATACTGACCTGAAACAGAACACTGTATAATTATTACTGCCAAGGTAAACAGTCTGAATACTGACCTCAAACAGAACGCTGTATAATTATTACTGCCAAGGTAAACAGTCTGAATACTGACCTCAAACAGAACACTGTATAATTATTACTGCCAAGGTAAACAGTCTGAATACTGACCTCAAACAGAACACTGTATAATTATTACTGCCAAGGTAAACAGTCTGAATACTGACCTCAAACAGAACGCTGTATAATTATTACTGCCAAGGTAAACAGTCTGAATACTGACCTGAAACAGAACACTGTATAATTATTAATGCCAAGGTAAACAGTCTGAATACTGACCTGAAACAGAACACTGTATAATTATTACTGCCAAGGTAAACAGTCTGAATACTGACCTGAAACAGAACACTGTATAATTATTACTGCCAAGGTAAACAGTCTGAATACTGACCTCAAACAGAACCTGTATAATTATTACTGCCAAGGTAAACAGTCTGAATACTGACCTCAAACAGAACACTGTATAATTATTACTGCCAAGGTAAACAGTCTGAATACTGACCTGAAACAGAACGCTGTATAATTATTACTGCCAAGGTAAACAGTCTGAATACTGACCTGAAACAGAACGCTGTATAATTATTACTGCCAAGGTAAACAGTCTGAATACTGACCTCAAACAGAACACTGTATAATTATTACTGCCAAGGTAAACAGTCTGAATACTGACCTGAAACAGAACACTGTATAATTATTACTGCCAAGGTAAACAGTCTGAATACTGACCTCAAACAGAACGCTGTATAATTATTACTGCCAAGGTAAACAGTCTGAATACTGACCTGAAACAGAAAACTGTATAATTATTACTGCCAAGGTAAACAGTCTGAATACTGACCTGAAACAGAACGCTGTATAATTATTACTGCCAAGGTAAACAGTCTGAATACTGACCTGAAACAGAACGCTGTATAATTATTACTGCCAAGGTAAACAGTCTGAATACTGACCTGAAACAGAACACTGTATAATTATTACTGCCAAGGTAAACAGTCTGAATACTGACCTCAAACAGAACCTGTATAATTATTACTGCCAAGGTAAACAGTCTGAATACTGACCTGAAACAGAACACTGTATAATTATTACTGCCAAGGTAAACAGTCTGAATACTGACCTCAAACAGAACCTGTATAATTATTACTGCCAAGGTAAACAGTCTGAATACTGACCTGAAACAGAACACTGTATAATTATTACTGCCAAGGTAAACAGTCTGAATACTGACCTGAAACAGAACGCTGTATAATTATTACTGCCAAGGTAAACAGTCTGAATACTGACCTGAAACAGAACGCTGTATAATTATTACTGCCAAGGTAAACAGTCTGAATACTGACCTCAAACAGAACACTGTATAATTATTACTGCCAAGGTAAACAGTCTGAATACTGACCTGAAACAGAACACTGTATAATTATTACTGCCAAGGTAAACAGTCTGAATACTGACCTGAAACAGAACACTGTATAATTATTACTGCCAAGGTAAACAGTCTGAATACTGACCTCAAACAGAACCTGTATAATTATTACTGCCAAGGTAAACAGTCTGAATACTGACCTGAAACAGAACACTGTATAATTATTACTGCCAAGGTAAACAGTCTGAATACTGACCTCAAACAGAACCTGTATAATTATTACTGCCAAGGTAAACAGTCTGAATACTGACCTCAAACAGAACACTGTATAATTATTACTGCCAAGGTAAACAGTCTGAATACTGACCTGAAACAGAACGCTGTATAATTATTACTGCCAAGGTAAACAGTCTGAATACTGACCTGAAACAGAACGCTGTATAATTATTACTGCCAAGGTAAACAGTCTGAATACTGACCTCAAACAGAACACTGTATAATTATTACTGCCAAGGTAAACAGTCTGAATACTGACCTGAAACAGAACACTGTATAATTATTACTGCCAAGGTAAACAGTCTGAATACTGACCTCAAACAGAACGCTGTATAATTATTACTGCCAAGGTAAACATTATGAATACTGACCTGAAACAGAACACTGTATAATTATTACTGCCAAGGTAAACAGTCTGAATACTGACCTCAAACAGAACGCTGTATAATTATTACTGCCAAGGTAAACAGTCTGAATACTGACCTGAAACAGAACGCTGTATAATTATTACTGCCAAGGTAAACAGTCTGAATACTGACCTGAAACAGAACACTGTATAATTATTACTGCCAAGGTAAACAGTCTGAATACTGACCTCAAACAGAACCTGTATAATTATTACTGCCAAGGTAAACAGTCTGAATACTGACCTGAAACAGAACACTGTATAATTATTACTGCCAAGGTAAACAGTCTGAATACTGACCTCAAACAGAACCTGTATAATTATTACTGCTAAGGTAAACAGTCTGAATACTGACCTCAAACAGAACACTGTATAATTATTACTGCCAAGGTAAACAGTCTGAATACTGACCTGAAACAGAACGCTGTATAATTATTACTGCCAAGGTAAACAGTCTGAATACTGACCTGAAACAGAACGCTGTATAATTATTACTGCCAAGGTAAACAGTCTGAATACTGACCTCAAACAGAACACTGTATAATTATTACTGCCAAGGTAAACAGTCTGAATACTGACCTGAAACAGAACACTGTATAATTATTACTGCCAAGGTAAACAGTCTGAATACTGACCTGAAACAGAACACTGTATAATTATTACTGCCAAGGTAAACAGTCTGAATACTGACCTCAAACAGAACCTGTATAATTATTACTGCCAAGGTAAACAGTCTGAATACTGACCTGAAACAGAACACTGTATAATTATTACTGCCAAGGTAAACAGTCTGAATACTGACCTCAAACAGAACCTGTATAATTATTACTGCCAAGGTAAACAGTCTGAATACTGACCTCAAACAGAACACTGTATAATTATTACTGCCAAGGTAAACAGTCTGAATACTGACCTGAAACAGAACGCTGTATAATTATTACTGCCAAGGTAAACAGTCTGAATACTGACCTGAAACAGAACGCTGTATAATTATTACTGCCAAGGTAAACAGTCTGAATACTGACCTCAAACAGAACACTGTATAATTATTACTGCCAAGGTAAACAGTCTGAATACTGACCTGAAACAGAACACTGTATAATTATTACTGCCAAGGTAAACAGTCTGAATACTGACCTCAAACAGAACGCTGTATAATTATTACTGCCAAGGTAAACATTATGAATACTGACCTGAAACAGAACACTGTATAATTATTACTGCCAAGGTAAACAGTCTGAATACTGACCTCAAACAGAACGCTGTATAATTATTACTGCCAAGGTAAACAGTCTGAATACTGACCTGAAACAGAACACTGTATAATTATTACTGCCAAGGTAAACAGTCTGAATACTGACCTGAAACAGAAAACTGTATAATTATTACTGCCAAGGTAAACAGTCTGAATACTGACCTGAAACAGAACGCTGTATAATTATTACTGCCAAGGTAAACAGTCTGAATACTGACCTGAAACAGAACACTGTATAATTATTAATGCCAAGGTAAACAGTCTGAATACTGACCTGAAACAGAACACTGTATAATTATTACTGCCAAGGTAAACAGTCTGAATACTGACCTCAAACAGAACGCTGTATAATTATTACTGCCAAGGTAAACATTATGAATACTGACCTGAAACAGAACACTGTATAATTATTACTGCCAAGGTAAACAGTCTGAATACTGACCTGAAACAGAACACTGTATAATTATTAATGCCAAGGTAAACAGTCTGAATACTGACCTGAAACAGAACACTGTATAATTATTACTGCCAAGGTAAACAGTCTGAATACTGACCTCAAACAGAACGCTGTATAATTATTACTGCCAAGGTAAACATTATGAATACTGACCTGAAACAGAACACTGTATAATTATTACTGCCAAGGTAAACAGTCTGAATACTGACCTCAAACAGAACGCTTTATAATTATTACTGCCAAGGTAAACAGTCTGAATACTGACCTGAAACAGAACACTGTATAATTATTACTGCCAAGGTAAACAGTCTGAATACTGACCTGAAACAGAAAACTGTATAATTATTACTGCCAAGGTAAACAGTCTGAATACTGACCTGAAACAGAACGCTGTATAATTATTACTGCCAAGGTAAACAGTCTGAATACTGACCTGAAACAGAACGCTGTATAATTATTACTGCCAAGGTAAACAGTCTGAATACTGACCTGAAACAGAACACTGTATAATTATTACTGCCAAGGTAAACAGTCTGAATACTGACCTCAAACAGAACCTGTATAATTATTACTGCCAAGGTAAACAGTCTGAATACTGACCTGAAACAGAACACTGTATAATTATTACTGCCAAGGTAAACAGTCTGAATACTGACCTCAAACAGAACCTGTATAATTATTACTGCCAAGGTAAACAGTCTGAATACTGACCTCAAACAGAACACTGTATAATTATTACTGCCAAGGTAAACAGTCTGAATACTGACCTGAAACAGAACGCTGTATAATTATTTCTGCCAAGGTAAACAGTCTGAATACTGACCTGAAACAGATCGCTGTATAATTATTACTGCCAAGGTAAACAGTCTGAATACTGACCTCAAACAGAACACTGTATAATTATTACTGCCAAGGTAAACAGTCTGAATACTGACCTGAAACAGAACACTGTATAATTATTACTGCCAAGGTAAACAGTCTGAATACTGACCTCAAACAGAACGCTGTATAATTATTACTGCCAAGGTAAACATTATGAATACTGACCTGAAACAGAACACTGTATAATTATTACTGCCAAGGTAAACAGTCTGAATACTGACCTCAAACAGAACGCTGTATAATTATTACTGCCAAGGTAAACAGTCTGAATACTGACCTGAAACAGAACACTGTATAATTATTACTGCCAAGGTAAACAGTCTGAATACTGACCTGAAACAGAAAACTGTATAATTATTACTGCCAAGGTAAACAGTCTGAATACTGACCTGAAACAGAACGCTGTATAATTATTACTGCCAAGGTAAACAGTCTGAATACTGACCTGAAACAGAACACTGTATAATTATTAATGCCAAGGTAAACAGTCTGAATACTGACCTGAAACAGAACACTGTATAATTATTACTGCCAAGGTAAACAGTCTGAATACTGACCTCAAACAGAACGCTGTATAATTATTACTGCCAAGGTAAACATTATGAATACTGACCTGAAACAGAACACTGTATAATTATTACTGCCAAGGTAAACAGTCTGAATACTGACCTGAAACAGAATACTGTATAATTATTAATGCCAAGGTAAACAGTCTGAATACTGACCTGAAACAGAACACTGTATAATTATTACTGCCAAGGTAAACAGTCTGAATACTGACCTCAAACAGAACGCTGTATAATTATTACTGCCAAGGTAAACATTATGAATACTGACCTGAAACAGAACACTGTATAATTATTACTGCCAAGGTAAACAGTCTGAATACTGACCTCAAACAGAACGCTTTATAATTATTACTGCCAAGGTAAACAGTCTGAATACTGACCTGAAACAGAACACTGTATAATTATTACTGCCAAGGTAAACAGTCTGAATACTGACCTGAAACAGAAAACTGTATAATTATTACTGCCAAGGTAAACAGTCTGAATACTGACCTGAAACAGAACGCTGTATAATTATTACTGCCAAGGTAAACAGTCTGAATACTGACCTGAAACAGAACGCTGTATAATTATTACTGCCAAGGTAAACAGTCTGAATACTGACCTGAAACAGAACACTGTATAATTATTACTGCCAAGGTAAACAGTCTGAATACTGACCTCAAACAGAACCTGTATAATTATTACTGCCAAGGTAAACAGTCTGAATACTGACCTGAAACAGAACACTGTATAATTATTACTGCCAAGGTAAACAGTCTGAATACTGACCTCAAACAGAACCTGTATAATTATTACTGCCAAGGTAAACAGTCTGAATACTGACCTCAAACAGAACACTGTATAATTATTACTGCCAAGGTAAACAGTCTGAATACTGACCTGAAACAGAACGCTGTATAATTATTTCTGCCAAGGTAAACAGTCTGAATACTGACCTGAAACAGATCGCTGTATAATTATTACTGCCAAGGTAAACAGTCTGAATACTGACCTCAAACAGAACACTGTATAATTATTACTGCCAAGGTAAACAGTCTGAATACTGACCTGAAACAGAACACTGTATAATTATTACTGCCAAGGTAAACAGTCTGAATACTGACCTCAAACAGAACCTGTATAATTATTACTGCCAAGGTAAACAGTCTGAATACTGACCTCAAACAGAACCTGTATAATTATTACTGCCAAGGTAAACAGTCTGAATACTGACCTGAAACAGAAAACTGTATAATTATTACTGCCAAGGTAAACATTATGAATACTGACCTGAAACAGAACACTGTATAATTATTACTGCCAAGGTAAACAGTCTGAATACTGACCTGAAACAGAACACTGTATAATTATTACTGCCAAGGTAAACAGTCTGAATACTGACCTGAAACAGAACACTGTATAATTATTACTGCCAAGGTAAACATTGTGAATACTGACCTCAAACAGAACACTGTATAATTATTACTGCCAAGGTAAACAGTCTGAATACTGACCTCAAACAGAACCTGTATAATTATTACTGCCAAGGTAAACAGTCTGAATACTGACCTGAAACAGAACACTGTATAATTATTACTGCCAAGGTAAACAGTCTGAATACTGACCTCAAACAGAACCTGTATAATTATTACTGCCAAGGTAAACAGTCTGAATACTGACCTGAAACAGAAAACTGTATAATTATTACTGCCAAGGTAAACATTGTGAATACTGACCTCAAACAGAAAAAGTATTGTCCTAATTACCTCCAGGGGACGTGACAGGGACAGACTTTTCTACCTGAGGGTGTGTGTGTGTGTGCGTGTGCATGTGTGTGTGTGTTTAGATGGATATTAATCATCTCTCTCTGGTCATTGTGTTTGAGGTGACCCTGTGCTGACTCTTCTCCTCAGCAGAAACTGGTTCTATTACATCCTAATGCCGTGCTTCACTGCACCACTCCACACACACCCTCTAAGCAACCATATCACACACACACACACCCCTCCCTCACACACACCCTTTAAACAACCCCAACCAGCAGACCCCACCACCCCACAACCCACACCCGGAACACACCACACACTTCCCCAGTCATACAAGCCATCACTGAACCACCCCAGCACCCAACAAACACCCACATCCACCCAGCCCTACAAAACACCCCTCAACCACCTCAGCCCCCCACAAACACCCCACACCCCCAGCACCCCCAACAAACACCCCACACCACCCCACACCCCTCTCAGCAATTCTTCTAGGATTACAACTATCCCACACATCACACACACCACCCTGGTACCATCACCCTCCACCGCACGCCCCTCTCCCCTCCGAACCCTCCGTCCCCTCTACCCTCTAACCATCCATCCTTCTATCGCTCTATGCCCAGCCCCAGTATAATCAGAGTGCCGAGCTAAGCAGAGTGAAAGCTCAGGAAAGACAGAGAGGCAAGCGGCGGTCTATTCAGGCCTCAGAGGGCCGTGCCTGGGCCTAAAAGCTCAGATTACACTTCACATAATGAGAGGCCTGTATCAGCAGGCCAGCCACACACACGCATTATGCTAAAGTCAAACTCCTCTGTTTTGTGGCCGCCAGGGTGACAAATGCTAGCACAGCTGCTTTGGGTGTCACCGCTGGCTAGCTAGAGGCACAGAGGAGTGGAGAGAGAGCGAGAGAGAGAGGCAGGAAGGGGCTGTGTGTAGGGCAGGAAGATGTGTATGTGTTGGGGGGCGGGAGTGTGTGTGGAGAGAGAGAGAGGCAGATTAGTTTTATGTTGATGTAGGGGGATAAGGACTGTGATGTGAGCGGCAGAGGATAGCGAGAGAGTGAGGGGGCGATATTTGGCAGGCCATGTTGCTCGTGAGTCAGCTAAAACGCTTACACTGAGCACAGCATGTTATTCTAGAGAAGGGAGGGAGGGAGGGAGGGAGGGAGGGAGGGAGGGAGGGAGGGAGGGAGGGAGGGAGGGAGGGAGGGAGGGAGGGAGGGAGGGAAAGCAGGTGTGAGATGAATGTGCTAGCAGGTGCTAGTGTTACTCTGTCTCTCTCACTCTCTGTCTCTCTCACTCTCTCTGTCTCTCTGTCACCCAACTCTCTTGGCATAGGTGGCACATCACATTGTCTGGCTGTTACATACAGGGGGTTCTAGGTGACAGTGGCAGTGTGTTCAAACAGACCTGCTCATATACACATGCCAGATACTTTTCAAAACTTAAGGTAGATATAATACCATGTCCCCCTGTACCTAAAATGCATTCAGGTTGTTAAAATCAAGGAAGCATGGAATCGAAAATCTTCCAATAGGTTTGTTATTAACCAGCTATATGGTTTAAAGCACGCATCAACGTTACACTTGTCATACTGCACACCATGTGAAATTACTTGAATCCTTCCTTTACCATCACACTGTAGTAGTATAGGCCTGCATGACCATTTTAGTACTCCAGTCCTGACTTGGCCTGACATTAGTCTCTCTGGGGCCATTGGCCATGTCATGTCCCTAATCCTCAACCTGTAGATTCACAGTGACTGTGGGATGGTTGTGTGACCGTCACATCTCTCTTGTCTGGCTGGCTCGTCTATCTAGCTCCAGTCACTGGGAAGGCTGATTCATTACTCACATGATGACACACACACGAGCATGCATGCACGCAGGCACAAACACACACACACACGCACACACATGTGTGTAACAGCTGAGGTCCAGTAGGGTGATTCACTGATACACATTCATACTCATCTCAATGTTACAGAGATCACTCACCAATCCGCTTCCTCATATCAACAGCAGCTCACTGGTTCAAATCCCACTTGCCACAGGAAGGACTTTACACACACATCTGCAGACACACACACACACACACACACACACACACACACACACACACACACACACACACACACACACACACACACCCACACACACACACACACACACATACACACACACACACATATGGATATGCAAGAGCACGGAGAGAAGAGAGAAAAAGGGAAGGAGCAGCCATAGTTGTTAAACATCCACCACAGTCACCACGTCTCAGCCTGACAAAGAGAGATATCTGGTGTGTTTCTATCTTTGTCTCTCCAGACCCAGGCACAACAGCCTAGTCAGCTGGCCCCAGAAGAGGATACCTGAACTGGGGGACTGGGGGCTGTTCCAGTCCTGAGTGTCTTCTAGTACTTGGAACTGGGCTTGACCTGCTTTGGCAAACTATTCTGACTTGAATAATTACAACCTTGCCCGTATTTATTTACCTCAAAGACACTCATTTAAACGTAAGTCTGTGTTCAAGTATTCCCAGTAAAATATGTCACACTTTTGTAGTTCCCCAAACAATGTGCCAGTTGACAGTTCCCACCTTAAGGGAAACATTGCCCTTTGAAAGTTTATGTAGCCTAGCAGCGTCTAGACTACTGGAGAACACAGTGGCACAGTTCCAACATCCACACCATAGCATAGCATTTACAATGAAGTATTGGTCATGCTTTCTGGGTGAAATGCAGTTCTTCAGGCCATATACCAGAGTAACTACCTGTGGAACAACCTTAGAAATAGAATTAGTAGAATGGACATTCCCATTTGAGGCAATGTTCTGTGATAAGTGGACTGCCGGCCATATTGATTGTTCTAATTAAAGGCCCAATGCAGCTGTCTTTATATCAATATCAAATCATTTCTGGGTAACAATGAAGTACCTTACTGTAACAGATTTTCATAAAATGTGCAAAAAAATAGCTTTTTTAGCTAAAAACTATTTCTCAAGCAAGAATTTTGCTAGGATGGTCTGGGAGTGGTCGTAGTGGGGAGGGGAAAACTGATAACTGGCTGTTATTGGCAGAGAGGTTTGGAACTCGCTTTCATATTGGTCTATTAACAAATATACCGCATGGTGATGTCACCATGGAAAGCCAAAACTCCCACCCATAAATTGCTTATGGTTTGAGGAACTTTGACCATTTTAGTGGTTATATTTCTATGGAACAACCTACTTGCTGTACATACCTGTTACAAGCTCATTATACATGGGATTTACTTTACTCTGGGATAATGCCTAGTAAAGTTATGTCATTAAAGTGTTGGCAGACAGTGTTTTGAATTGGTGTCCTTATTCTTGACTCAGTAGTTCTGGGTAAGTCAGTCAGTCTGACCGGCTTGCCCTGGCAGCTAAGTCACAGTCATCTCTCTATTTCAGTCCTCCAGCAGTATGGAACATGGTGTACAGAGGGATGCAGAGGGGGAGAGGGGAAGTGGGGTGGGGGAGAGAGAAAAGGGGAGAGGGAGACAGAGGGAAGAGATAAGAGACAGGGAGGGAGTGAGAGAGAGAGAGAGAGAGAGAGAGAGAGAGAGAGAGAGAGAGAGAGAGAGAGAGAGAGAGAGAGAGAGAGAGAGAGAGAGAGAAAGAGAAGGAGGGAGTCAGGAGTGGGGCTGGCCCAGTATGCCAGCCTGCTGTCTTTAATCACTCTGGTATATAAGGAAGGGAAGTCAACACACAAGGTCACAGTATTCACATAGCACAGTAGCACCCCTTCTACTCACTCTATAGCTACAGACACGTACATGCCGCTACACCCGCAATAATATCTGCTAAACATGTGTATGCGACCAATAACATTTGATTTGACACGTACTGTACCAGTAGACATTACCCAGTGGTGATAGACACAGCACAGTAACATCCCTTCTCCCCTTCTATACCCTCCTGGTAGCTACAGTCACATTGGCATGATCCTGTCATGACAGACAGATTTGATTCACTGTGTAGAGAGATGTAGTTATAGGGTGTAATTAGTGGAACGTTTAAAAATACTTCTGCCATCAGGGGCCCCAGAGGTATTAAGTGCATTTTACCTCTGATGACAGTGATCCATTAAGATACTACAGTACCAATGGGCATTTACAGTCAAGATAACATTGTATGAACAATAATAATGCTTTTTATTTACTGTATTTGAAACCTTTTTCAAACTCAACATGCTGCAAAGTACATTGTATGGAGAAACTCATCCCTTCCACAGTCAATGTGTAGCAGTATGTAGAATGATCTCTGTCTTTCCTCAATATACAGTATATTGTATAACGCAATGAGAAGCAACACCGTCGTATACTCCCTCTGGGGCTTTGCTAAAGTCCTGTTTTTAATCATGAGGCAGATTGGATATTCTCCTCAAGGCTCCCATCATAGAGATCCTGTTAAATGAGTATTGTAATGCCTAATGCCATGTCCCCCATGCCCTGCTGCAGAGTCACAGGACGGATCTATCACATTACATCTTTAAATATCTGCCTGAACCAACATCACTGGGATGCCAGAGAGAGACCTTGCGAGGGGTGGGGGAGAGTGGAGAGAGGGCTAGAGAGAGACCTAGAGAGGGGTGGGGGAGAGTGGAGAGAGGGGGAGAGAGAGACCTAGAGAGGGGTGGGGGAGAGTGGAGAGAGGGGGAGAGAGAGACCTAGAGAGGGGTGGGGGAGAGTGGAGAGAGGGGGAGAGAGAGACCTAGAGAGGGGTGGGGGAGAGTGGAGAGAGGGGGAGAGAGAGACCTAGAGAGGGGTGGGGGAGAGTGGAGAGAGGGGGAGAGAGAGAGGGGAGGAAAGTGTATGTGTGTGACTTCTTTCTAATCCATATCTGAGTCATGCAACCCAACACACACACCTGAGGCTCATGTGGAAGGCAGTGAAGAAAACATTCCAGTGCGTGCGCACGCGCGCGCATGTGTGTGTGTGTGTGTGTGTGTGTGTGTGTGTGTGTGTGTGTGTGTGTGTGTGTGTGTGTGTGTGTGTGTGTGTGTGTGTGTGTGTGTGTGTGTGTGTGTTTGTGTGTGGACACCTTACAGGTGTCTTACATGCTGCAAATGCTATGCCACATCATCCTCTTTAATGAAACATCAAAAGTTACAACCTTCCTGAGAAAACATGTAGCAATTTCTGGAGATAAGTTACCACAATGAAGGCTAATTGAAATATCCTTTTAAACAACAATTGACTGTTTGGTATTCTTCTTTCAGATATCCGAGATTCAGAATTACCCAGAACTCAACCTCACGCGATCAGTTTTTGTAATTGTATCCGTTCCTATTGTCATGTGTTTAACTATTTGCTACTTTGTTAGTTAGAACATTCTAACAGGAAAACCCAACCTTATGTGCACATTTACAATTCACAAGTATTGGCACTTTATGTGACAAAATAGGCCTATAATAATTTACTTAGCTTTTATCCTCTGTCGAGTTCACTTCCCTGGTTAGTCTGTCATCATGTTTAGTGTTCTCCCTGGTTAGTCTGTCATCATGTTTAGTGTTCTCCCTGGTCAGTCTGTCATCATGTTTAGTGTTCTCCCTGGTTAGTCTGTCATCATGTTTAGTGTTCTCCCTGGTTAGTCTGTCATCATGTTTAGTGTTCTCCCTGGTTAGTCTGTCATCATGTTTAGTGTACTCCCTGGTTAGTCTGTCATCATGTTTAGTGTACTCCCTGGTTAGTCTGTCATCATGTTTAGTGTTCTCCCTGGTTAGTCTGTCATCATGTTTAGTGTTCTCCCTGGTTAGTCTGTCATCATGTTTAGTGTTCTCCCTGGTTAGTCTGTCATCATGTTTAATGTTCTCCCTGGTTAGTCTGTCATCATGTTTAGTGTTCTCCCTGGTTAGTCTGTCATCATGTTTAGTGTTCTCCCTATTTAGTCTGTCATCATGTTTAATGTTCTCCCTGGTTAGTCTGTCATCATGTTTAATGTTCTCCCTGGTTAGTCTGTCATCATGTTTAGTGTTCTCCCTGGTCAGTCTGTCATCATGTTTAGTGTTCTCCCTGTTTAGTTTGTCATCATGTTTAGTGTTCTCCCTGGTTAGTCTGTCATCATGTTTAGTGTTCTCCCTGGTTAGTCTGTCATCATGTTTAGTGTACTCCCTGGTTAGTCTGTCATCATGTTTAATGTTCTCCCTGGTTAGTCTGTCATCATGTTTAATGTTCTCCCTGGTTAGTCTGTCATCATGTTTAATGTTCTCCCTGGTTAGTCTGTCATCATGTTTAGTGTACTCCCTGGTTAGTCTGTCATCATGTTTAGTGTACTCCCTGGTTAGTCTGTCATCATGTTTAGTGTTCTCCCTGGTTAGTCTGTCATCATGTTTAGTGTACTCCCTGGTTAGTCTGTCATCATGTTTAGTGTTCTCCCTGGTTAGTCTGTCATCATGTTTAATGTTCTCCCTGGTTAGTCTGTCATCATGTTTAGTGTACTCCCTGGTTAGTCTGTCATCATGTTTAATGTTCTCCCTGGTTAGTCTGTCATCATGTTTAGTGTACTTTTATATGCATACTTATTTCAATATGTGATTGTATTGCTTTTTATCCTGCTGAGTTTCTTGTGTATGTAAAGTGACTTTGGGTGTTTTGAAAAGTGCTTAACATTCTTCTTATTATTATTATAGAAGATGCATATTTAATTTGAACCTATAGGGCCAGTCTACTACTCATTACCAGGAACATCATGCATTAGAACTTCCACATCAGGATCCATTGTAGTTAAAACTTTAGAGTGTACAGTCCTATAATGTCTCATTGTGACATCATAGAGCACTTCCTTGGAGAAGCCATAGTAAACATTTCATGCTGTGCCTAACATTCCCCAAACATCTTCTACTGGCTCAGACCTTTTCATTCAGCGAACAGCTACTTTGGGATTAGTAGTAGTTTTATTACATTACATAAATGGCAACCTCCAAAACAGTAGCATGGAGTCCATTCAAACACTGCACAAGTACAGTGAAATGCTAAACTTGCAAGCTCTATCCAACAGTGCAGTAATCAATATCAAAATAGTATAACTAATACAACTAAAAAATATATTTCATAAAGAAAACACAAGAAATAAGAGAGGAAGCTATATACAGGAGGGACCATGGATCTCGGTCCAGTGGTTAATCTAAGCTCCAATACAGTTTTCTGACATGATTTTCAATTTAGTGTAAATTCTAGATTACTGTAAATGCCTGTTTGTAGCCTATTTAATCAAATATTTCCCCCATTCTTTTCAAAGGAGTTCCTTACCAGTACCATATATCACCAGACTGTGGACACCTGCTTGGGAAAAATGTACAATGATACACAAGTAAGCTTCATCACCACGGTCCAAACCCCCAAAAAACACATATTCATAAAAAAATTGAATGAAAAATGATCATCATATACATCACATAAATAATTATTTATAATGATATTTGCCATTTAGCAGACACTTTTATCCAAAGCGACTTGTCATATTTACATTTATCACATTTACACATATACCAACAATGTTTAAATTGTCACCATTTAAAAATATTCTAATGATCATGCCACATATTACATTGCAACCATACAGGCACCTGCTGTGACCAGCAGTTAGGTACATTCATAACCTATTGCCTGGTTCCCCCTACGGCATCCACTCTCTGGTTCAAACCCATTACTGGCGGAATTCTGCTGGCGTCCATTTTGTCCTGTTGACAAAGCACAGAGTGTACAGTACTGCCAGCCAGACTGAGTAGAAACCCTACACCTCTAACTCACCACCGGACAGGTCATCACACCCACTGATGTCTGCTTGTCTACTCTACAACACACACTGGGTTGGTGTATTTGAGTGTAGTGTACGGCTTATAGTAAAAGGTCTGGACCTGTATGGTGCAGGAGGTAGTGCTTTTGCCGTCTAACCTTGGTGAGTTGTTTCAAGTTTTATTAGTCATATGTATAGGATACACATGGTTTACACCATCTAACAAAATGGTTACTTACAGGTTCCTTCTCTACAATGCAACAATAAGAAATACTAAAAGATAATAATACGAACATAAAGTCACTGGCTAATAAACATTTTAGAAAAGGTATAATACAGGAAGACATAGTCTATAGTCCTATATTTACACATCCTATATTTACACATCCTATATTTACATGTCCTATATTTACAAGTCCTATATTTACACGTCCTATATTTACACATCCTATATTTACGCGTCCTATATTTACATGTCCTATATTTACATGTCCTATATTTACACGTCTTACATGTCCTATATTTACACATCCTATATTTACATGTCCTAAATGTACACGTGTTTTGGGAAAGGGGGGATTGGGGGGCAAGTGTTTGTCAGTTCAATCCCCTGCGCTGGCTGTTCCCCTTAGATTGCTACAATGAAATGGGAAGTGGACAGAGTAGGGTTGTACTGTACTGTATATTTCACCATGTCAGAATAACCTCAGATTATGGTATTTTCTCTAAACACTAATTCATGTCCATGTTGCAGTACAACAGCTAGCCATTATTACAATGTGTGCTGCCAGGTTGTACAGAAACCCTACACCCCTCACTGACTCTCCACCCAGGTCTTCTCACTCTCACACACAGGGCTTTCTGTCTGCTACTGTACAGCAGTGGTCCCCAAACGCTCCAGCAAGGTCACGTACTGAACCGACCCATGACCTTTTCCCTCTTCAATGATCTTTTCAGCCACAACTTCTACAGACAAAGCCCAACATGGTTTCATTAGAAATGATGGAAAATACACTGTTAGTAGTAGTCATATGTCATACAGTGACACGTTAGTACCATCCCTTTGGACACAGTTACTCTATACCATCATAGTGATACAAGAGGATCCACATGTATTCTGAGTGTTGGGGAAGTGTTGTGGAAAGAACATACTGTAGTAAGAAGACACTGCCTGATCTCCAGTGAAGCCTGGGCAGCCTTCTATTGTGTCACAATAAGGCTGGATAGGCATGAACATGTCTGATTACATAAATACTGCCTGGGGATTAAGTGGGCTAAAACCTTCCTAGAAGTGGTTGACAGAGGGACATGTCAAAATGAAGAATTTGATTGAATTCTCCATGTAGTCTATATTAAAGGGCACTTAATTTAAATAACAAGCTTTTAAAAATAAATATTTGTGCACAATTTTTACTTAACTTTTCAAAAGCTTTTAAAAATACATATTGGTGCACAATTTTTACTTAACGTTTCAAAAGCTAATTTCGTGGAACGACCCAGTTTGAGGGTTACACAGGGTAGACGGATGGGGTTACACAGAGTAGACGGCTGGGGTTACACAGGGTAGACGGCTTCTCATCCACCCACACTAACTGTACTGGGCATATTCCTGGTTATTATGAGAAAATCAACTATTCATGAAGCGAGCTCTGTTTCTCTCTGCCTCCTCCTCCTCTACCCTCTGACCTATTCTATCTCAGTGTCTCTACTATCTTCTGTTTCTCTCTGCCTCCTCCTCTACCCTCTGACCTATTCTATCTCAAATCAAATCAAATCAAATTTTATTTGTCACATACACATAGTGAGCAGATGTTAATGCGAGTGTAGCGAAATGCTTGTGCTTCTAGTTCCGACCATGCAGTAATATCTAACAAGTAATCTAACCTAACAATTTCACAACAACTACCTTATACACACAAGTGTAAAGGAATGAATAAGAATATGTACATAAATATATATATGAATGAGCGCTGGCCGAACGGCATAGGCAAGATGCATTAGATGGTATAGAGTACAGTATATACATATGATATGGGTAATGTAGGGTATGTAAACATTATATAAAGTGGCATTGTTTAAAGTGGCTAGTGATACATTTATTACATCAATTTTTCATTATTAAAGTGGCTAGAGATGAGTCAGTATGTTGGCAGCAGCCACTCAATGTTAGTGATGGCTGTTTAACAGTCTGATGGCCTTGAGATAGAAGCTGTTTTTCAGTCTCTCGGTCCCCGCTTTGATGCACCTGTACTGACCTCGCCTTCTGGATGATAGCGGGGTGAACAGGCAGTGGCTCGGGTGGTTGTTGTCTTTGAAGATCTTTTTGGCCTTCCTGTGACATCGGGTGGTGTAGGTGTCCTGGAGGGCAGGTAGTTTGCCCCCGGTGATGCGTTGTGCAGACCTCACTACCCTCTGGAGAGCCTTACAGTTGTGGGAGGAGCAGTTGCCATACCAGGCGGTGATACAGCCCGACAGGATGCTCTCGATTGTGCATCTGTAGAAGTTTGTGAGTGATTTTGGTGACAAGCCAAATTTCTTCAGCCTCCTGAGGTTGAAGAGGCGCTGCTGCGCCTTCTTCACGATGCTATCTGTGTGGGTGGACCAATTCAATTTGTCCGTGATGTGTACGCCGAGGAACTTAAAACTTTCCACCTTCTCCACCACTGTCCTGTCGATGTGGATAAGGGGCTGCTCCCTCTGCTGTGTCCTGAAGTCCACAATCAGCTCCTTGTTTTGTTGACATTGAGTGTGAGGTTATTGTCCTGACACCACACTCCGAGGGCCCTCACCTCCTCCCTGTAGGCCGCCTCGGGATTGTTGGTAATCAAGCCTACCACTGTAGTGTCGTCTGCAAACTTGATGATTGAGTTGGAAGTGTGCATGGCCACGCATGGGTGAACAGGGAGTACAGGAGAGAGCTGAGAACGCACCCTTGTGGGGCCCCAGTGTTGAGGATCAGCGGGGTGGAGATGTTGTTACCTTCGCTCTCTTGGGAACAGGAACAATGGTGGCCTTCTTGAAGCATGTGGGAACAGCAGACTGGGATAAGCATTGAATGAATATGTCCTTAAACACACCAGCCAGCTGGTCTGCACATACCTCTGAGGACGCAGCTGGGAATGCAGCCTTGCGAGGGTTAACACGTTTAAATGTTTTACTCACGTTGGCTGCAGTGAAGGAGAGTCCGCATGTTTTGGTAGTGGGCCGTGTCAGTGGCACTGTGTTGTCCTCAGAGTGAGCAAAGAATTTGTTAAGTTTGTCTGGGAGCAAGACATCCTGGTCCGTGACGGGCTGGTTTTCCTTTTATAGTCTGTGATTGACTGTAGACCCTGCCACATACCTCTCGTGTCTGAGCCGTTGAATTGCGACTCTTCTTTGTCTATATACTGACGCTTAGCTTGTTTGATTGCCTTGCGGAGGGAATAGCTACACTGTTTGTATACGGTCATGTTTCCAGTCACCTTGCCCTGATTAAAAGCAGTGGTTCGCTCAGTTTTGCACGAATGCTGCCATCAATCCACGGTTTCAGGTTGGGGAATGTTTTGATAGACGCTGTGGGTACAACATCACCGATGCACTTGTTAATAAACTCGCTCACCGAATCAGCATATTCACCAACGTTATTGTCCAACGCTATGCGGAACATATCCCAGTCCACGTGATCAAAGCAATCTTGAAGCGTGGAATCCGATTGTTCGGACCAGTGTTGAACAGACCTGAGCACGGGCGCTTCCTGTTTTAGTTTCTGTCTATATGCCGGGACCAACAAAATGGAGTCATGGTCAGATTTTCCCGAAAGGAGGGCGGGGGAGGGCTTTATATGCGTTGCGGAAGTTAGAATAACAATGATCCAGGGTTTTGCCAGCCCGGGTCGCGCATTGGATATGCTGATAAAATTTAGGGAGCCTTGTTTTCAGATTAACCTGGTTAAAATCCCCAGCTACAATAAATGCATCCTCAGTATATGTGGTTTCCAGTTTACATAGAGTCAAATGTAGTTCTTTCAGGGCCATCGATGTGTCTGATTGGGACGGGATATACACGACTGTGATTATGATCAAAGAGAATTCTCTTGGTAGATAATGCGGTCGGCATTTTATTGTAAGGAATTCTTGGTCAGGTGAACAAAAGGATATGACTTCCTGTATGTTGTTATGATCACACCACGTCTCTTTAATCATAAAGCATACCCTAACCGCCCTTCTTCTTACCAGAGGGATGTTTGTTTCTGTCGGCGCGATGCGTGAAGAAACCGGGTGGCTGTACCGACTCTGATGACGTATCCCGAGTGAGAAACAAAGAATGTTACAATCTCTGATGTATCTCTGGAAGGCAACCCTTGCTTGGATTTCATCTACCTTGTTGTCAAGAGACTGGACATTGTTGAGTAGTAAACTCGGGAGCGGTGCGCGATGTGCCCGTCTACGGAGCCTGACCAGAAGGCCGCTCCGTCTGCCCCTTCTGCGGCGCCGTTGTTTTGGGTCGACGGCTGGGATCAGATCCATTGTCCTGGGTGGTGGACCAAACAGAGGATTCGCTTCGGGAAAGTCGTATTCCTGATGGTAATGTTGGTGAGTTGACGTTGCTCTTATATGAAATAGTTCCTCCTGACTGTATACAATAAAACCTCATATTTCCTGGGGTAACAATGTAAGAAATAACACACATTAAAAAAAATACTGCATAGTTTCCTAGGAACGTGAAGCGAGGCGGCCATCTCTGTTGGCGCCGGAAGGACTGTCTCTACTACTGTTTCTCTCTGCCTTCTCCTCTTCTACCCTCTACCTTCTACCCTCTACCTTCTACCCTCTACCTTCTACCCTCTGACCTATTATATCTCAGTGTCTCTTCTATCTTATGTTTCTCTCTACATTATAGGCATCCTTAATTTGAGTACATTAATTTGAGTTTATATTGTATAGCAGTGGACAAATCTATTACGATTCCAGCCTGGCAGCCGGGTTTGGGGTATGAAAATGTCCTTCTGCAATATTTCTTACTGCCTATCTGTTCTTTCAGATTCTACAGTTGTTATATGAAGGCTTTTGCCGGTTTTTGTAACATGTGGGTACTTAAGTATTCTACGATGCACTCATGGATGCACATGTGCACATGTTCACGCACGTACAGCAATAAACAATAAATCAAACAAACACGCACACACACGTTGCTTGGAAACTGTGTGTGTATACGAGAGTAAGAGTGTTTGTGTGTGTGTGAGAGTGAGAGGTCACAAGGATGGACAGTGGGTGGTGTGTGTCCAGTCCATTTCACAAGCAGCTGTTACGGTGGGAATAAAAGCCTCCAACTCCATGCTAGGAAAGCAACTGTCACTAGGGCAGACAGACAGACAGACAGACAGACAGACAGACAGACAGACAGACAGACAGACAGACAGACAGACAGACAGACAGACAGACAGACAGACAGACAGACAGACAGACAGTGGACTAAGGAGAGAGTGATATAGAGTTACTAGAGCAGCAACTTTAGTCAGGCTGGCTCACACAGACAATACATAGTAAGAGACAGCAAGGAGGCTGATTGAATATCTATTATGTATGCTTCTATTGAGTTTACACTGGCATCAATGATTCTATGATATCCAATACTGGGGGTTGTTATCTAGAAATAATGATGTCACAGAGTATTGTTTCACAATGACCTTGACAAGCTAGTCTTCCCATGTGTAGAATATATTTAATACATGATATACTGTTTAGTATACTGTTTGTATTTGTTGAGATAACATTGTGATGTGGCAGACATTTCTGGGAATACAAAATTGGACTTTGGAATTCACTGGTTCTGTCTATCCCACAATTGTCCACGTTACAGACTCACACACAAACACAAGCAAACAGAAGAAGGCTCACACACACATGTACACACACACTGTAATCAGCGTCTCCGGTTTCCTGTTGAGGGTAGAAACAGAGTCTAAATGATGATGTTGATGGTGTGGAATAGCTTTACAAACCCATAGTCTCAGTAAGTATACCCAGCTATTACAACTGGATCTATTGTGTGCTGGTTGTCTGTAAACACTATGAGTAAGACCAGGAGTACCGCTGGAGGCCTGGAGTGGGGTATGGAGTTGAAACCTCTTACAAGCTTCGAGAAAAAAGGGTTCCAAAAGGGTTCTTTGGCTGTCCCCATAGGAGAAACCTTTTTGGTTCCAGGAAGAACCCTTTTTGGTTCCAAGTAGAACTCTATTGGATTCTTGTGGAAATGGTTCTACATGGATCCCAAAAGGGTTTTTACCTGGAACCAAAAGGGTTCTTCAAAGAGTTCTCCTATGGGGAAAGCCGAAAACCCTTTTTGGTTATTGTCACGCCCTGACCTAGGAGATCCTCTTTATGTCTCTATTTTGGTTTGGTCAGGGTGTGAGTTGGGGTGGGCATGTCTATGTGTTGTGTTTCTATGATTTTCTATCTCTATGTTTTGGCCGGGTATGGTTCTCAATCAGGGACAGCTGTCTATCGTTGTCTCTGGTTGGGAACCATACTTAGGTGCCTTTTTTCCCACCTGTCTTGATGGGAAGTTGACTTTCTTTATGTCACTTTGCCTTTGAGCTTCACGGTTTGTTTTTGTATTGTTTATTGTTTTGTCGACGTCATTTTGATCATTAAAAGATCATGTACGCTCACCACGCTACACCTTGGTCCTCTCCTTCAAACAGCCGTGACAGTTATAGAGAGCACCTTTTAATCTAAGAGTGTAGAATTGGAGACAATGTACAGTCGTGGCCAAAGGTTTTGAGAATGACACAAATATACATTTTCACAAAGTCTGTTGCCTCAGTGTGTTTAGATATTTTTTGTCATATGTGACTATCGAATACTGAAGTATAATTACAAGCATTTCATAAGTGTCAGAGGCTTTTATCGACAATTACATGAACTTGATACAAAGAGTCAATATTTGCAGTGTTGACCCTTATTTTTCAAGATCTCTGCAATCCGCCCTGGCATGCTGTCAATTAACTTCTGGGCCACATCCTGACTGATGGCAGCCCATTCTTGTGTAATCAATGCTTAGAGTTAGTCAGAATTTGTGGGTATTTGTTTGTCCACCCGCCTCTTGAGGATTGACCACAAGTTCTCAATGGGATTAAGGTCTGGGGAGTTTCCTGGCCATGGACCCAAAATATTGATGTTTTGTTCCAAGAGCCACTTAGTTATCACTTGTGCCTTATGGCAAGGTGCTCCATCATGCTGGAAAAGGCATTGTTCGTCACCAAACTGTTCCTGGATGGTTGGGAGAAGTTGCTCTCGCAGGATGTGTTGGTACCATTCTTTATTCATGGCTGTGTTCTCAGGCAACATTGTGAGTGAGCCCACCCTTGGCTGAGAAGCAACCCCACACATGAATGGTCTCAGGATGCTTTACTGTTGGCATGACACAGGACGGATGGTAGCGCTCACCTTGTCTTCTCTGGACAAGCTTTTTTTCCGGATGTGGGGATTCATCAAGGGATTCATCAGAGAAAATGACTTTACCCCAGTCCTCAGCAGTCCAATCCCTGTACCTTTTGCAGAATTTCAGTCTGTCCATTATGTTTTTCCTGGAGAGAATTGGCTTCTTTGCTGCCCTTCTTGACACCAGGCCATCCTCCAAAAGTCTTCGCCTCACTGTGCGTGCAGATGCACTCACACCTGCCTGCTGCCATTCCTGAGCAAGCTCTGTACTGGTGGTGCCCCGATCCCGCAGCTGAATCAACTTTAGGAGACGGTCCTGGCGCTTGCTGGACTTTCTTGGGCTCCCTGAAGCCTTCTTCACAACAATTGAACAGCTCTCCTTGAAGTTCTGAGGATCCGGTAAATGGTTGATTTAGGTACAATCTTACTGGCAGCAATATCCTTGCCTGTGAAGCCCTTTTTGTGCAAAGCAATGATGACGACACGTGTTTTCTTGCAGGTAACCATGGATGACAGAGGAAGAACAATGATTCCAAGCACCACCCTTCTTTTGAAGCTTGAAGTCTGTTATTCAAACTCAATCAGCATGACAGAGTGATCTCCAGCCTTGTCCTCGTCAACACTCACACCTGTGTTAACGAGAGAATCACTGACATGATGTCAGCTGGTCCTTTTGTGGCAGGGCTGAAATGCAGTGGAAATGTTTTTGGGGGGATTCAGTTCATTTGCATGGCAAAGAGGGACTTTGCAATTAATTGCAATTCATCTGATCACTCTTCATAATATTCTGGAGTATATGCAAATTGCCATCATATAAACTGAGGCAGCAGACTTTATGAAAATTAAAATTTGTGTCATTCTCAAAACTTTTGACCACGAATGTACTATGTAATGGGACTTGGATTGGAGACAATGTACTATATAATGGGACTTGGATTGGAGACAATGTATTATATAATGGAACTTGGATTGGAGACAATGTACTGTATAATGGGACTTGAATTGGAGACAATGTACTGTATAATGGGACTTGGATTGGAGACAATGTATTGTATAATGGGACTTGGATTGGAGACAATGTACTGTATAATGGGACTTGAATTGGAGACAATGTATTGTATAATGGGACTTGGATTGGAGACTGTCATGTATTGTCATGTTGTGTCTTTCTGTCCTTTCCTTTCACCCTGTCTCCCTCTGCTGGTCGTACTAGGTTACCGTTTCTGTCCCTCTTTCCCCCAGCTGTTCCTTGTCTTCTCTGACTACCTCATTCACCCCTTTTCCCACCTGTTCCCTTTTTCCCTCTGATTAGGTCCCTATATCTCTCTCTGTTTCTGCTCCTGTCTTTGTCGGATTCTTGTTTGTGTGTCTCATGCCTGAACCAGACTATCATCGTGTTTGCTGCAACCTTGTCCTGTCCTGTCGGAATCTACCTGTCCATCTGAGCCCACGTGTGTTCTTCATTAAAGAAACTCTGTTTGTTAATTCGCTTTTGGGTCCTCATTCACGCACCTGACAGAAGAATCCGACCAAGAATGGACCCAGCGACTTCGGATCCTCTCCACTCAGCCGTCGAGATCCAGGGAGCGATGCTAGGCAGACACGAGCAGGAATTGTCTGCTGCTCGACATGCCGTTGAGACCCTGGCCACCCAAGTCTCCAACCTCACAGAACAGGTTCACCATCTCCGCCTCGATCCACCGGCCACTTCCAGGGCTTTCGAATCTCCGGAGCCCAGAATCAATAACCCGCCGTGTTACTCTGGGGAGCCCACTGAATGCCGCTCGTTCCTCACCCAGTGTGATATTGTGTTTTCTCTCCAGCCCAACACTTACGCCAGGAGCACTGCTCGTGTCGCCTACGTCATATCTCTCCTTACTGGACGGGCTTGTGAGTGGGGCACGGCAATCTGGGAGGCAAGGGCTGAGTGTACTAACCAGTATCAGGACTTTAAGGAGGAGATGATACGGGTTTTTGATCGATCTGTTTTTGGGGAGGAGGCTTCCAGGGCCCTGTCTTCCCTATGTCAAGGCAATCGATCCATAACAGACTACTCTATTGAGTTTCGCACTCTTGCTGCCTCCAGTGGCTGGAACGAGCCGGCTTTGCTCGCTCGTCTTCTGGAGGGTCTCCGCGCAGAGGTAAAGGATGAGATTCTCTCCCGGGAGGTTCCTTCCAGCGTGGATTCCTTGATTGAACTCGCTATTCGCATTGAGCGACGGGTTGATCTTCGTCACCGAGCTCGTGGAAAGGAGCTCGCGTTCTCCGTTGCCCCCCTCTCCGCATCACTACCATCTTCCTCTGCCGGCTCGGGAGCTGAGCCTATGCAGCTGGGAGGTATCCGCATCTCGACTAAGGAGAGGGAACGGAGAATCACCAACCGCCTCTGTCTCTATTGCGGTTCTGCTGGTCATTTTGTCACTTCATGTCCAGTAAAAGCCAGAGCTCATCAGTAAGCGGAGGGCTACTGGTGAGCGCTACTACTCCTGTCTCTCCTTCAAGATCCTGCACTACCTTGTCGGTCCATCTACGCTGGACCGGTTCGTCAGCTTCCTGCAGTGCCTTAATAGACTCTGGGGCGGAGGGCTGTTTTATGGACGAGACCTGGGCTCGGGAACATGACATTCCTCTCAGACAGTTAAGGGAGTCCACGGCCTTGTTCGCCCTGGATGGTAGTCCTCTCCCCAGGATTCAGCGTGAGACGCTACCTTTAACCCTCACTGTTTCTGGTAATCATAGCGAAACCATTTATTTTTTAATTTTTCGTTCACCTTTTACACCTGTTGTTTTGGGCCATCCCTGGCTAGTTTGTCATAATCCTTCCATTAATTGGTCTAGTAATTCTATCCTCTCCTGGAACGTCTCTTGTCATGTGAAATGTTTAATGTCTGCTATCCCTCCTGTTTCCTCTGTCTCTTCTTCACAGGAGGAGCCTGGTGATTTGACAGGGGTGCCGGAGGAATATCACGATCTGCGCACGGTGTTCAGTCGGTCCAGGGCCACCTCTCTTCCTCCACACCGGTCGTATGATTGTAGTATTGATCTCCTTCCGGGAACCACTCCCCCCCGGGGTAGACTATACTCTCTGTCGGCTCCCGAACGTAAGGCTCTCGAGGATTATTTGTCTGTAGCTCTTGACGCCGGTACCATAGTCCCCTCCTCCTCTCCCGCCGGAGCGGGGGTTTTTTTTGTCAAGAAGAAGGACGGGTCTCTGCGCCCCTGCATAGATTATCGAGGGCTGAATGACATAACAGTGAAGAATCGTTATCCGCTTCCTCTTATGTCTTCAGCCTTCGAGATCCTGCAGGGAGCCAGGTTTTTCACTAAGTTGGACCTTCGTAACGCTTACCATCTCGTGCGCATCAGGGAGGGGGACGAGTGGAAGACGGCGTTTAACACTCCGTTAGGGCACTTTGAATACCGGGTTCTTCCTTTCGGCCTCGCTAACGCTCCAGCTGTCTTTCAGGCATTAGTCAATGATGTCCTGAGAGACATGCTGAACATCTTTGTTTTCGTTTACCTTGACGATATCCTGATTTTTTCACCGTCACTCCAGATTCATGTTCAGCACGTTCGACGTGTCCTCCAGCGCCTTTTAGAGAATTGTCTTTTTGTGAAGGCTGAGAAGTGCACTTTTCATGCCTCCTCCGTCACATTTCTCGGTTCTGTTATTTCCGCTGAAGGCATTAAGATGGATCCCGCTAAGGTCCAAGCTGTCATTGATTGGCCCGTCCCTAAGTCACGCGTCGAGCTGCAGCGCTTTCTCGGCTTCGCGAACTTCTATCGTCGTTTCATCCGTAATTTCGGTCAGGTGGCAGCTCCTCTCACAGCCCTTACTTCTGTCAAGACGTGCTTTAAGTGGTCCGTTTCCGCCCAGGGAGCTTTTGATCTCCTCAAGAATCGTTTTACATCCGCTCCTATCCTTGTTACACCTGACGTCTCTAGACAGTTCGTTGTCGAGGTTGACACGTCAGAGGTGGGCGTGGGAGCCATTCTTTCTCAGCGCTCCCCCTCTGACGACAAGGTCCACCCATGCGCGTATTTTTCTCATCGCCTGTCGCCGTCGGAACGTAACTATGATGTGGGAAACCGCGAACTGCTCGCCATCCGGTTAGCCCTAGGCGAATGGCGACAGTGGTTGGAGGGGGCGACCGTTCCTTTTGTCGTTTGGACTGACCATAGGAACCTTGAGTACATCCGTTCTGCCAAACGACTTAATGCGCGTCAGGCGCGTTGGGCGCTGTTTTTCGCTCGTTTCGAGTTCGTGATTTCTTATCGTCCGGGCTCTAAGAACACCAAGCCTGATGCTTTATCTCGTCTCTTCAGTTCTTCAGTAGCCTCCACTGACCCCGAGGGGATTCTCCCTGAAGGGCGTGTTGTCGGGTTGACTGTCTGGGGAATTGAGAGGCAGGTAAAGCAAGCGCTCACTCACACTCCGTCGCCGCGCGCTTGTCCTAGGAACCTTCTTTTCGTTCCCGTTCCTACTCGTCTGGCCGTTCTTCAGTGGGCTCACTCTGCCAAGTTAGCCGGCCACCCTGGCGTTCGGGGTACGCTTGCTTCCATTCGCCAGCGTTTTTGGTGGCCCACCCGGGAGCATGACACGCGTCGTTTCGTGGCTGCTTGTTCGGTCTGCGCGCAGACTAAGTCCGGTAACTCCCCTCCTGCCGGCCGTCTCAGGCCGCTTCCCATTCCCTCTCGACCGTGGTCTCACATCGCCTTAGATTTTGTCACCGGACTGCCTTCGTCAGCGGGGAAGACTGTTATTCTTACGGTTGTCGATAGGTTCTCTAAGGCGGCTCATTTCATTCCCCTTGCTAAGCTTCCTTCTGCTAAAGAGACGGCACAAATCATCATCGAGAATGTTTTCAGAATTCATGGCCTTCCGTCAGACGTCGTTTCGGACAGAGGTCCGCAATTCACGTCTCAATTTTGGAGGGAGTTTTGCCGTTTGATTGGGGCTTCCGTCAGTCTCTCTTCCGGCTTTCACCCCCAGTCTAACGGTCAAGCAGAACGGGCCAATCAGACTATTGGTCGCATCTTACGCAGTCTTTCTTTTCGCAACCCTGCGTCTTGGTCAGAACAGCTCCCCTGGGCAGAATACGCCCACAACTCGCTTCCTTCGTCTGCGACCGGGCTATTTCCTTTTCAGAGTAGCCTCGGGTACCAGCCTCCGCTGTTCTCATCTCAGTTCGCCGAGTCCAGCGTCCCCTCCGCTCAGGCTTTTGTCCAACGTTGCGAGCGCACCTGGAAGAGGGTCAGGTCTGCACTTTGCCGTTATAGGACGCAGACTGTGAGGGCTGCTAATAAGCGTAGAACTAAGAGTCCTAGATATTGTCGCGGTCAGAGAGTTTGGCTCTCCACTCAGAACCTTCCCCTTAAGACGGCTTCTCGCAAGTTGACCCCGCGGTTCATTGGTCCGTTCCGTATTTCTCGGGTCATTAATCCTGTCGCAGTTCGACTTCTTCTTCCGCGATACCTTCGTCGCGTCCACCCGGTCTTCCATGTCTCCTGTATCAAGCCCGTTCTTCGCGCCCCCGCTCGTCTCCCCCCCCCCCCCCATCCTTGTCGAGGGCGCACCCATCTACAGGGTCCGTAGGATTTTGGACATGCGTCCTCGGGGCCGTGGTCACCAGTACCTCGTAGATTGGGAGGGGTACGGTCCTGAGGAGAGGAGTTGGGTTCCCTCTCGGGACGTGCTGGACCGTGCGCTGATCGAGGATTTCCTCCGTTGCCGCCAGGTTTCCTCCTCGAGTGCGCCAGGAGGCGCTCGTGAGTGGGGGGGTACTGTCATGTATTGTCATGTTGTGTCTTTCTGTCCTTTCCTTTCACCCTGTCTCCCTCTGCTGGTCGTACTAGGTTACCGTTTCTGTCCCTCTTTCCCCCAGCTGTTCCTTGTCTTCTCTGACTACCTCATTCACCCCTTTTCCCACCTGTTCCCTTTTTCCCTCTGATTAGGTCCCTATATCTCTCTCTGTTTCTGCTCCTGTCTTTGTCGGATTCTTGTTTGTGTCTCATGCCTGAACCAGACTATCATCGTGTTTGCTGCAACCTTGTCCTGTCCTGTCGGAATCTACCTGTCCATCTGAGCCCACGTGTGTTCTTCATTAAAGAAACTCTGTTTGTTAATTTGCTTTTGGGTCCTCATTCACGCACCTGACAGAGACAATGTATTGTATAATGGGACTTGGATTGGAGACAATGTACTGTATAATGGGACTTGGATTGGAGACAATGTACTGGGAATGCAAAGAATGTAGAGGACAGAACCACCACCTTCAAAATCCCTATTTAACCCTTTATTAACAAGATACAATCCTACAACTCATATAGAGAATCAGATAAGGGTTGAAGTCAAGAATAAGGAAAGCAACCAGTCACTTGTAAATACAGCACTCCAAATACTCTAGGTGCAGTAAGGACATAGGCACATGCTACTAGAATATTCTCTCTCATCTTCTCTCCTCTATCCTCTTCTCTCCATTCAGCAGGTACCTGTAGTGAGGATCCTGTGGATTGTACTAATGTTGGCGTCCCAGGAGACAAGTCAACTGTACCTCAGCTAAGACTTCATTTCCCAGAGGAGTTGACTTGTTCTTTCTTCTCCACTGGAAGATGTCATGCTCAGTTACACAGCTCTGATTTCAAATGACAATCTACCTGTTGGCTCATATGAGTCTCCTGTTCAAGGATTCATTTTGGAAAACGAATGAGAGAGAGAGTGGAACTGTATTCTCAACGTGTAAATATTGTATACTAATGAATCTTGGCCTCTTGGCTTCTTTGCAGTCAAACAAGTAATATGCCACCAAAACTGTCACATATCTAATATGTCAGCTTGGGTGTCATAGACAAATTACACTATTTGTACATGTTCTATTCTAGTGAGACCATGTTGCTCATTGTCCACAGTAGAGTACTTAAAAGTGCAAAGTGCTCCTGTGTCACACAAACATAAAACTGCAGAGTTCCTTCTTGATCATGTTCCCTGGACGGTAGCTTGAACTCGAGACCTGTATCGGTCATCATCATCCGTCTGCTACTCCCATCCCTTTCTCCCTTGCTTCCTCTATCCGTCCCTCCCTCCCTCAATCCCTCTCCATTCTCTTCTATCCCTCCCTCCCTCCCTCCCTCAATCCCTCTCCATTCTCTTCTATCCCTCCGTCCCTCTGCTCCCTCCCTCAATCCCTCTCCATTCTCTTCTATCCCTCCTTCGTACTTGTCATTCTGTGCTGACGTGTGCAGCAGCGCTGGAGAGTAGCCAAGTGCTCCCTTAAATCATACCGACTCTAATGAAGAATACTCTCTCACACACACACACACACACACACACACACACACACACACACACACACACACACAGCCGCCTACTCTACTGCTATATTACACTGCACACGAACATCAGACAAACACATTCACACAGCACACAACAGTCTGTGTCCTGCTATATTACACTGCACACGAACATCAGACAAACACATTCAGACAGCACACAACTGTCTGTGTCCTGCTATATTACACTGCCCACGAACATCAGACAAACACATACACACAGCACACAACTGTCTGTGTCCTGCTATATTACACTGCACACGAACATCAGACAAACACATTCACACAGCACACAACTGTCTGTGTCCTGCTATATTACACTGCACACGAACATCAGACAAACACATTCACACAGCACACAACTGTCTGTGTCCTGCTATATTACACTGCACACGAACATCAGACAAACACATACACACAGCACACAACTGTCTGTGGGAATGTCAACACAATGAGAGGAAGAGTGCATCTTTAACACATGTTTTCATATTTGCTGAAGTCATAACTCCTCTTGAGGAGGAGAGATTATTTTACCCAACTAGAATAGCTCACATAGTGAAATGCCCTGACAGAGCCCTAGGTACTGTAGCAGCACCATATTAGATATTACACCACAGTACTTTGAAAGCATGTTCTCCCATGCATTTGTTTACTGTTTATCTTACATTTATATGTGACCTTACAAATACTATCTATTCACATCCCATTCTGTTCAATGTCCTGTCATTTCATTCTCTCTTGTGCTGTTTGAATCAATTAACATGACATTTGTCATGAAACCAACAAGCCAGCCTACCAATGTCTACTCTCACTATGTCTTGCAGTTACCTGTTCCTAACAGATTGTGTAAACAACATTTTCCTGTCTCACTTTGTGTCAGTAGTACTATATGTGTTGTGACACCTGGCAGCCAGCTTGCATAGTCTCTTAATGGTAATCCTCTGTGAGGTGTAGCAGCACAGTAAGATTTACCATCACTATCTATCTAACAGTTTTATGGCTGGCCCTCAGCCTGGGGAAAACAAATGAACATGGCTGTAGCCATAGTAAATCTTTATATCTGCTCAGCTCGCTGCTGCTACTCTCTGTTTATTATCTATGCATAGTCACTTTACCCCTACCTACATGTACATTTTTCCTCAATTACCTCGACTAACCTGTACCCCTGCACGTTGACTCGGTACCGGTACCCCTTGTATATAGCCTCGTTATTGTAATTTTATTGTATTTCTTAATTTTTGAAAACTCTGGTTAAGGGCTCATAAGTAAGCATTTTACGCTAATATATTGTTTTCGGCACAAGTGACAAATACAATTTGATTTGCTTTGATGTTACACTTGTACATTTTTCTATGAAGTATTTCAAAAATATATTAGATTTGTATTTTCTTTCTGTTGAAGGCTTCTTACCAGGCAGTGGAGGAGATACCTACAGTACATAGCTGACATAACTCAGGCTGTTGCCAACCTAATGGCACATGGTGAGCTGGGAGATGTGACCCTCCACTGATCCTAGAGGCAAAGGGTGGCTGGGCCCTGACAGAGCCTGATGGAAAGCGCCCCTAGCTTGGCACGGCTGTCAGGGACACTGGGGAAGGCTCTGCTACTGGATGGCCGTACCAGAACAGACACAATTGCCAATGGGTGCCGTGGTGAAGCAGTGGTGAAGCAGAGGCTCGACAGAACATGGTAGCTCATTTATCAGCATTTAGGAGGCTGATCGAAGGCCCCCCACACTGGGCATGAAACACCTAACATGGATTTCCCTCACATCAACATCTGATCTGGGATTCAGGTCTCATCTCCTCTCGTCTTCTGTTTACCTTAAAGCTCAGTCGGTTTCTCCTAACGATACACAATGAGAGAGAGAGAGAGAGAGAGAGAGAGAGAGAGAGAGACAGATACCTCTCTCTCTCTCTCTTTAACCTTGCTGTAACACAGTCATCCATGTAGTCCCACTGACAATGTTATGCAACTCCACCCACTGAGAACCCATCAGCACCTCCCACACAAGCAATCAGAACCTACACACACACTCTCACACACACACACACACACGCGAGGGTGCGCGCACAGTGAGCGTTCTTGAACATGTGTATAGGAGAGGAGAGTAGCGTCACTCACTCCACCTGTGCTGTTTTTGGGTGCATGGGTTTCCAGGTTGATAACACAATAGGAACAGTGGAAGCCATGGAGAAGCAGAGGAATACATGATGAGACAATACCATAGAGGAGATTCAGTGGAGAGAAAGGACATGAGGAGAGATAACCTGTAAAAAAAAGTGCAGTGAAATGTGTTTTTACAGGTTCAGCCAGAGTAGTACTGCGCCCCTGGAGAAAATAGTCTGTGAAGTGAATCACGATGATTGGTTGGTGGACTCAGTGCAGGAGAGAAGAGCCTGAAGCACAATAGCATGGCGGGACAGAGCTCATATTACATCTAACAACCAGCATACAGTAATATCACAGCTCAGATAGTGACACAACACTCCTTGTCACCTGCATATGTGTATGACGATACGCAGATTACATTGTCCCTGTACCGGGGTGGGACATTTCGTTTACATTAACATGTTAATATGTGGTGATGTGTGCAGAATCAAATTAACAGAATGTAGTCCTGGCCTGTGGTAGCTTTGGAGCTAGGACAGAGTGGGGATAGCCTGGTAAAACCAGCCTGAACGTTAGGAGGGGGTGGGGATAGCCTGGTAAAACCAGACTGAACGTTAGGAGGGAGTGGGGATAGCCTGGTAAAACCAGACTGAACATTAGGAGGGAGTGGGGATAGCCTGGTAAAACCAGACTGAATGCTAGGAGTGAGGAGGGAGTGGAGATAGCCTGGTAAAACCAGCCTGAATGTTAGGAGGGAGTGGGGATAGCCTGATAAAACCAGACTGAATGCTAGGAGCGAGGAGGGAGTGGAGATAGCCTGGTAAAACCAGCCTGAACGTTAGGAGGGAGTGGAGATAGCCTGGTAAACCCAGCCTGAATGCTAGGAGGGAGTGGGGATAGCCTGGTAAAACCAGACTGAACGCTAGGAGGGAGTGTGGATAGCCTGGTAAAACCAGACAGAACACTAGGAAGGAGTGGGGATAGCCTGGTAAAACCAGACTGAACGTTAGGAGCGAGGAGGGAGTGGGGATAGCCTGGTAAAACCAGCCTGAACGCTAGGAGGGAGTGTGGATAGCCTGGTAAAACCAGACAGAACACTAGGAAGGAGTGGGGATAGCCTGGTAAAACCAGACTGAACGCTAGGAGCGAGGAGGGAGTGGGGATAGCCTGGTAAAACCAGACAGAATGCTAAGAGGGAGTGGGGATAGCCTGGTAAAACCAGACGGAACGCTAGGAGCTATGAGGGAGTGGGGATTGCCTGGTAAAACCAGTCTGAATGCTAGGAGCTAGGAGGGAGTGGGGATAGCCTGGTTAAACCAGCCTGAACATTAGGAGGGAGTGGGGGTAGCCTGGTAAAACCTGCCTGAATGCTAGGAGCTATGAGGGAGTGGGGATTGCCTGGTAAAACCAGTCTGAATGCTAGGAGCTAGGAGGGAGTGGGGATTGCCTGGTAAAACCAGTCTGAATGCTAGGAGCTAGGAGGGAGTGGGGATAGCCTGGTTAAACCAGCCTGAACATTAGGAGGGAGTGGGGGTAGCCTGGTAAAACCAGACGGAATGCTACACACACCAGTGATAGCAGCATTCAGGCTGGTTCAGCCAGGCTGGTGGAGTCTGAGAAAGTGTGGGACCTTCTCAAACACTGATTTGTTATTTGTTATAATAAACTCGTAATTATGAAGCACGTACATTTAAATCACCAGTGAAATTGATATATTATAAAACAGTACCGTCATTTATTTTACTGGTAAACAAACGTTTGATTTGTCACCAGCTCAAAATGGAGCCCACTATAGGTGGGATTTTATTGTAGAGCAAAAACATTAAAAAGTGATCCTTTTTAGATAAAACTACACTAAATATATTCATATGTCACCAAATAATGTATTAAAATACACTCTATCGCAATGAAGGTCTACAGTAACTTCAACAGCACTGTCTGGGGTAGCACCATGGTGTAGCCAGAGGACAGCTAGTTTCTGTAATCCTCTGACTACATTGACTTCAATACTAAACCTAGAAGGCTTGTAGCCCTCACACCCTTCCATACACATACATGGTAATTATGACCACTTCTGGAGGATGTCCTTCAACCAATCAAAGCTTTTGCAGTATGAACTGACATGTTGTCCATCCAAACATAGAATTAGAATCAGAGAACGAACCTGGTGAGTTGTTTTGGGATTGTGCCACAGAACATTATGGGGGTTCTATGTTGAGGAACCCCTTTCGTTCTCTGGGGTACACGGAAAAGGTGTGAATTAAAAGCGAGGGTCAACCTCAGACTGAGATCAGTTTCATGAAGACGATGAAAAGGTGAGGGCATTCAATACTAACTTGAAACAAAAGTATAACTGGTTAGCAGGCAGCCTTTCATCAGGCCGCCTGTATTGCTGGCCTTACCTGCTTTTTGAAAAGTCTGAGCCTTGGTCAAAAGGTGGGTGCAGTGACCTGAACAACATAGATAGTTCAGCTCAACAAAAACCAAAAGCAGAGCATGCAAGATGTTGCTTTAAAGAGGACACGATGAGAGGGAAAGTTTCGTTAACAAGGGCAACTACAAGGAGCTTGCAGAGGTAATTGCACGTTGTGATGCTTTACTTGCTGAACATATGGAACGTTCTACTGTCTTTTCTGTGATGTCGAAAACAATACTGAATAATTTGATAGCTTCCATTGCCTCATCCATTAAAAGTTATATTAAAGAGAGAGGTTGGCGCTGCGCATTTTTTCACGTGCGCTCATCTAGGCTTTCCACTTTCCTCCAGTATTTATTTAGAAAAGATGATAACACATAATAGACGCAAGCAAAAACTCATGACATAAATGTTGCAGCAGCCTAGGCTACACCTAAATATCTGACGTGCTGTATCGGATGAAAACGAGACGATTTTTCAGTCTGATCAACTGTTAAAAACTGCCCCACCGCTCTGGGACCTGCACCTGTCTGCTTGCAGTTGTCAGTTATCGTCAGGTATGTGGATGTTTGGAGCGTTATTCAGGAACGCGTTGGGCTACTTTAAATATGTCAAGTAGGCGAGGTGCGCCGCAGTCTGTGTTTAACTTTACGAATTCTGAGATGTCTGAGAGAAACTCGTTGTCCAAACTTACGATGGAGCATCTGTACTGGAATGTGTCTGCTATTTGTATTTACAGTCCCCTCCTGTTCCCTGATTAAGAGGTGATGTCTACTCAACTCCACTACCATTGTCAACTTTCTCCTGACATGAACTGAAGTCACGTGTCATGTGACCGCTCATCCACTGGCACATTGAATGTTTCCCCTTCAAGCACTGTGAGTCCCCCTATCCATTTTCTCTCATTCCTGTATGTAGAGTCAATCAGTTACACAATCCCATTATTACACATTAATGATTTTACTCCTTACTTGGACTAACTCATTCTTAACTCTTGTCTATCTGTGTAGTTTGTTGTCTTATAGTTTTTTGTCTTCCCAGTCAAATCCTGTCCTGCACTGTTCAAGCCTCTGAACACCTCAACTCATGCCTCATACCCTCATCCAATCACTGCTGTGAAACCTTTCCAACACGGAAGTAGCACTCTCATTCCCATTCCCCATAATATTGTACTTTAAATGTCTTTATTAAATGCTTTAGGTTAAAATAATTAGTCTTTGACGATTTTTGAAATACATTTTGCCGTCTCTGTGCGCTCCGCGCCTATACCGTGGGTCTCCCATCTTCCTCAAATGTTCAAGTCACCAGCCTCCACTGATCCCAGGGTAGTGCCTGTTAACTGTTCTATTTGAATGATCAATGGATATCCACTGTTCCACAGCCCTTCCAGGCAATTCATAAACTTCTCCACATGGTTCTAAGCTGACATATGGAACTCTTTTAAGAAGGTCATACTATGGATCACTTCGCTATTTGATTTAGAATTTTAGGACGATTTACATATTTTAAAAAAATACACAAAAATTATTTGAATAAATATTGCATTTGGCATTAAAAGGCCCTAGAAACACATTGAATAACAAATCCATAAAGACAAAAAAGACAGTCAAAAAATAAAACCTTTTTAAAGTGTTTGTCCTATATCTAGGAGATAGGAAATCTCAGGAAATATGTATATATAAATCTTTTTTTACACATATTTTACCCTTTTTCTGGGGAAGGCTCAAAACAACCTTCATACTTCCATTCATTTTTTAAACCCGGTACCGGTTACCTTCAGACTAGTCCCGTATCACTGGTGGGGGTTGGAGAGCAAAACGGAGACCACCATTGCTTTTGTGAGAGTCTACCATTAGAGTGGTCATAATAGTTTTTAAGTCAAACCGTTCCATACGCTACAGACGTTTTCATGAAAGGACCAATTTTTGGGATGTCTCATGGTCTGACAAACAGCTCTCTAGCTCTGTCACCTTTCACCACAGATGGGATGTCTCATGGTCTGACAAACAGCTCTCTAGCTCTGTCACCTTTCACCACAGATGGGATGTCTCATGGTCTGACAAACAGCTCTCTAGCTCTGTCACCTTTCACCACAGATGGGATGCCTCATGGTCTGACAAACAGCTCTTTAGCTCTGTCACCTTTCACCACAGATGGGATGTCTCATGGTCTGACAAACAGCTCTCTAGCTCTGTCACCTTTCACCACAGATGGGATGTCTCATGGTCTGACAAACAGCTCTCTAGCTCTGTCACCTTTCACCACAGATGGGATGTCTCATGGTCTGACAAACAGCTCTCTAGCTCTGTCACCTTTCACCACAGATGGGATGTCTCATGGTCTGACAAACAGCTCTCTAGCTCTGTCACCTTTCACCACAGATGGGATGTCTCATGGTCTGACAAACAGCTCTCTAGCTCTGTCACGTTTCACCACAGATGGGATGTCTCATGGTCTGACAAACAGCTCTCTAGCTCTGTCACCTTTCACCACAGATGGGATGTCTCATGGTCTGACAAACAGCTCTCTAGCTCTGTCACCTTTCACCACAGATGGGATGTCTCATGGTCTGACAAACAGCTCTCTAGCTCTGTCACCTTTCACCACAGATGGGATGTCTCATGGTCTGACAAACAGCTCTCTAGCTCTGTCACCTTTCACCACAGATGGGATGTCTCATGGTCTGACAAACAGCTCTCTAGCTCTGTCCCCTTTCACCACAGATGGGATGTCTCATGGTCTGACAAACAGCTCTCTAGCTCTGTCACCTTTCACCACAGATGGGATGTCTCATGGTCTGACAAACAGCTCTCTAGCTCTGTCACCTTTCTCCACAGATGGGATGTCTCATGGTCTGACAAACATCACTCTAGCTCTGTCACCTTTCACCACAGATGCAAAAGTGTAATGTCACATCGGACCAAAGTATGTGCTAAATTACCATTTTATTAGTATAGGGTCAGTAGAGGAATCTGGACCATAACAACCACGTCTGCATTCATGGGGCCCACACTGTATAACACAGGGCAGTACTGTACGTTCACATGTCCCCCCCACATTCATCAGGGCCCTGTGGTGGAGGGGACCAGGGGGAGGACCAGGGGATGGACCCTCCTTTACCCTCTGTTTGTGGAAAACATCCTCCTGGTGTGGGCATGGGCCCAGAGAGCTCTCCTACTGAGTAAACAACAGTGTTTGGCCCAGGGAGAACACAGCACAGAGCTATTAACCAGAGCTATATACTATACTACTATTAATCAGAGCTATATACTATACTACTTTTAACCAGAGCTATATACTATACTACTATTAACCAGAGCTATATACTGTACTACTATTAACCAGAGGTATATACTATACTACTATTAACCAGAGGTATATACTATACTACTATTAACCAGAGCTATGTACTATACTACTTTTAACCAGAGCTATATACTATACTACTATTAACAAGAGGTATATACTATACAACTATTAACCAGAGCTATATACTATACTACTTTTAACCAGAGCTATATACTATACTACTATTAACCAGAGCTATATACTATACTACTATTAACCAGAGCTATATACTATACTACTATTAATCAGAGCTATATACTGTACTACTATTAACCAGAGCTATATACTGTAACCCTATTAACCAGAGCTATATACAGTACTACTATTAACCAGAGCTATATACAGTACTACTATTAACCAGAGCTATATACTATACTACTATTAACCAGAGCTATATACTGTAACCCTATTAACCAGAGCTATATACAGTACTACTATTAACCAGAGCTATATAAAGTACTACTATTAACCAGAGCTATATACAGTACTACTATTAACCAGAGCTATATACTGTACTACTATTAACCAGAGCTATATACAGTACTACTATTAACCAGAGCTATATACTGTACTACTATTAACCAGAAGTATATACTGTAGTACTATTAACCAGAAGTATATACTGTACTACTATTAACCAGAAGTATATACTGTACTACTATTACCCAGAGGTATATACTATGCTACTATTAACCAGAGGTATATACTATACTACTATTAACCAGAAGTATATACTGTAGGACTATTAACCAGAAGTATATACTGTACTACTATTAACCAGAGCTATATACAGTACTACTATTAACCAGAGCTATATAAAGTACTACTATTAACCAGAGCTATATACAGTACTACTATTAACCAGAGCTATATAAAGTACTACTATTAACCAGAGCTATATACTGTACTACTATTAACCAGAGCTATATACTGTACTACTATTAACCAGAAGTATATACTGTACTACTATTAACCAGAGCTAAATACTGTACTACTATTAACCAGAAGTATATACTGTAACCCTATTAACCAGAGCTATATACTGTACTACTATTAACCAGAGGTATATACTATACTACTATTAACCAGAAGTATATACTGTAGGACTATTAACCAGAAGTATATACTGTACTACTATTACCCAGAGGTATATACTATGCTACTATTAACCAGAAGTATATACTGTACTACTATTAACCAGAGCTATATACTATACTACTATTAACCAGAGCTATATACTGTACTACTATTAACCAGAGCTATATACTATACTACTATTAACCAGAGCTATATACTATTCTACTATTAACTAGAGCCACCTCTGGTCAGAAGTAGTGCACTATAAAGGGATTGTCAACCATTCAGTATGTAGTTCAGCAAACTATCATCCATACTGGCAACAAACTATCCCGGACAATAACATTCTGATATTCTACTTTACATGCAAGAATGACAAATGTTGTCTTCGACTAAACTGTCTGGGGAATGACAACCCAATATTAGGGTGGAAAAGGCATTGACATTCAATTCCAAAAGAATAGCCGAGGAACATTGGTAACCAAACCAGTACTAGAATGAAAGTGTTTTGAGAACCAGTGCTTAATGATGTGTGGATATGCACATTTACATACTTGCTTCATGGTAATTCATGGAAATGCCGTCAGACTTTGACAGGATCTGGGATTTGCATGCTGTCACACCTGTGTTGGGTTTGGGTATATCAACATTTTAAAGGTCAGCTGTCAGAGAGGATACGTTGTGAACATTGTGTATGAATGAGAATCCTCCCTCTCATAGCCTCCCTGCTTTTCAACAAGTTGGAATAAGTTCACTTTTGGTTGAAAGTGTTTGTGTAGTTTCATCTGACCTGTATGTACAGTTGAAGTCGCAAGTTTACATACACTAAGGTTGGAATCATTAAAACCTGTTTTTCAACCACTCCATTAATTTCTTGTTAACAAACTATAGTTTTGGCAAGTTGATTAGGACATCACAAGTCATTTTTCCAACAATTGTTTACAGACAGATTATTTAACTTGTAATTCACTGTATCACACTTCCAGTGGGTCAGAAGTTTACATACACTAAGTTGACTGTGTGGTTAAACAGCTTGGAAGATTCCAGAAAATTATGTCATGGCGTTAGAAGCTTCTGGTAGGCTAATTGACATAGTTTGAGTCAATTGGAGGTGTACCAGTGGATGTATTTCAAGGCCTACCTTCAAACTCAGTGCCTCTTTGCTTGACATCATGGGAAAATCAAAAGAAATCAACCAAGACCTCAGAAAAAAAATGTAGACCTCCACAAGTCTGGTTCATTGGGAGTAATTTTCAAACGCCTGAAGGTACCACGTTCATCTGTACAAACAATAGGACGCAAATATAAACACCATGGGACCACACAGCCGTCATACCGCTCAGGAAAGAGACGCGTTCTGTCTCCTAGAGATTAACTTACTTTGGTGCAAAAAGTGCAAATCAATCCCAAAACAACAGCAATGGACCTTTTGAAGATGCTGCAGGAAACAGATACAAAAGTATCTATATCCACAGTAAAACAAGTTCTACATCGCCATAACCTGAAAGGTCGCTCAGCAAGGTAGAAGCCACTGCTCCAAAACCGCCATTAAAAAGCCAGACTACGGTTTGCAACTGTACATAGGGACAAGGATCATACTTTTTGGAGAAATGTCCTCTGGTCTGATGAAACGAAAATAGAACTGTTTGGCCATAATGACCATTGTTATGTTTGGAGGAGAAAGGGAAGGCTTGCAAGCCGATGAACACCATCCCAACCCTGAAGCACGGGGGTGGCAGCATCATGTTGTGGGGGTGCTTTGCTGTAGGAGGGGCTGGTGCACTTCACAAAATAGATGGCATCATGAGGAATGGAAAATTATGTGGATATATTGAACAACATCTCAAGACATCAGTCAGGAATTTAAAGCTTGGTTGCAAATGGGTCTTCCAAATGGACAATGACCCCAAGCACACTTCCAAAGTTGTGGCAAAATGGCTTAAGGACAACAAAGTCAAGGTATTGGAGTGGCCATCACAAAGCCCTGACCTCAAATTCTATAGAAAATATGTGGGCAGAACCGAAAAAGCGTTGGCCAGCAAGGAGGCCTACAAACCTGAGTTACACCAGGTCTGTCAGGAGGAATGGGTCAAAATTCACCCAACTTATTGTGGGAAGCTTGTGGAAGGCTACCCAAAATGTTTGACGCAACTTAAACAATTTATAGGCAATGCTACCAAATACTAATTGAGTGTATGTAAACTTCTGACCCACTGGGAATGTGATGAAAGAAACAAAAGCTTAAATAAATCCTCTCTACTATTATTCTGACGTTTCACATTCTTAAAATAAAGTGGTGATACTAACTGACCTAAGACAGGGAAGCTTTACTTGGATTAAATGTCAGGAATTGTGATAAACTGAGTTTAAATGTATTTGGCTAAGGTGTATGTAAACCTCCGTCTTCAACTGTATGAACACTAGCTATGATGGGAGACAAGGGGTTAACACAATAGCCAAAATGTCAAATAGAGAGAGCGAAAGAGTGATGCGGGAGGAATGTGTGTGTGATCCTGTGTGTGTGCCTGCGTTCCTTTATGTTATACTGGAATGGCTGGGATTCCATTGCCCTGAGTCAGAGAGGACAGCTCCAGTTCCAGCTGTTGTGTGGCTGGTTGTTCCCCTCCTGTCCTGACAAGGGATGCCCTAACAGGTTTCATGGGGCTCTGGGGAGATCTCCATCACTCACAGGTATTTCAACTAGATGCTAGATCACCAGGCAGTTAAAAATAAGGCTACTCTGGTAGGCTTCCCACTCCAAGGTTATACTGTATCTATGCCACTGTCCTCTTGGCTTGTTCCACGGGGGTTTAGGCCTGGGATGGCTTGTTAATCAGTGGTGTGGTAGAGTGTAAACGCAACTAAACAGTTCACACACTTTTTATTACCCATCAGTTTACCCACCTTTAGCAGAAAAATGCATTGAAAGAATAGGTATTGTTATTGTTACTGACCGGAAATCAGTTTACCCACCTATTTCTTTACCACTACATCACTGCTGTTAATGGATTAGAAAAAAAGTGTGATGAATACAGTATTATTGAATGAATTTGAACATGATATGATTAAAATATGAAATATAGCCAAAAATATTTTTCTCTGATGAGTAATGCATTGGTGCAAGACGCAAATGAATGGAATGTGGTCTGCTAAGATAATCAAATACATCTGTAGCTCTTTGTGACGTTACCAAGGTTGAGTCTCTCTGTTATATTTGTATTCACTGCTTTTGTTTCTTTAGGCCCATATATCAATGATGTCAGACAGGCAGATGATCAAGCTATTCAAGAGTGACTGGCTGGTAAAGTGCAGCCTCTATTTGCACATAGACTGACTTCCTTCTTTCTAATCCATATCTGTGTGTGTGTCAGCTCTGTTGACTAAATACCACTGTACTGTGGCTACTGCTAAGACATAAGGGGGTTAGAGTACAGCTAGTCCAACTTCCTTCTTCCTTATCCATATCTGAGTCATGCTACCCAACACACACACCTGAGGCTCATGTGGTAGACAGTGAAGAAAACATTCCTCTCTGTGTGTGTGTGTGTGTGTGTGTGTGTGTGTGTGTGTGTGTGTGTGTGTGTGTGTGTGTGTGTGTGTGTGTGTGTGTGTGTGTGTGTGTGTGTGTGTGTGTGTGTGTGTGCGTTCCCTGACATCTCCCCATTATCAGCCTGCTACAAATCATTTTCCTCCAAGGACAGAGCCTCTACCCTTCATACACACACAACACACCATTCTGTTGCTATGGTACTCACTCTAGTATTAGGAAGTGGAGAATAGCAAGCAGACACATTCACTAACACCCGTACACAGACACATTCATTAACACCGGTACAGACACACATATACACAGAGACATTCACTAACACCCGTACACAGACACATTCACTAACACCGGTACAGACACACATATACACAGAGACATTCACTAACACCCATACACAGACACATTCACTAACACCGGTACAGACACACATATACACAGAGACATTCACTAACAGC
>NC_143034.1:62221370-62296370 GCF_057628025.1 Oncorhynchus mykiss
CATTGTGCACCTGGCAACCTTGGTTAGCGCGCACTGCGCCCGGCCCGCCACATGAGTCGCTGGTGCGCGATGAGACAAAGATTTCCCTACCGGCCAAACCCTCCCTAACCCGGACGACGCTAGGCCAATTGTGCGTCGCCCCACGGACCTCCCGGTCGCGGCCGGTTACGACAGAGCCTGGGCGCGAACCCAGAGTCTCTGGTGGCGCAGCTGGCGCTGTGAAAAACAAGTTTTAATGACTCCAACCTAAGTGTATGTAAACTTCCGACTTCAACTGTAGGTAGGAGCAAGCCCATGTAATGCTTTGTAGGTTAGCAGTAAAACCTTGAAATCAGCCCTAGCCTTAACAGGAAGCCAGTTTAGAGAGGCTAGCACTGGAGTAATATGATACATTTTTGAGGTTCTAGTCAAGATTCTAGCAGCCTTGTTTAGCACTAACTGAAGTTTATTTAGTGCTTTATCTGGGTATCCGGAAAGTAGAGTATTGCAGTAGTCTAATCTAGAAGTGACAAAAGCATGGATTAATTTTTCTGCATCATTTTTGGACAGAAAGTTTCAGACTTTTTAAATGTTGCTTAAATGGAAATGATCTTGATATGTTCGTCAAAAACGCAGAGGTCCTTCAGTTTTATTTGAGACGACTGTACAACCATCAAGATTAATCGTCAGATTCAAATCAAATCAAATCAATTTTTATTTGTCACATACACATGGTTAGCAGATGTTAATGCGAGTGTAGCGAAATGCTTGTGCTTCTAGTTCCGACAATGCAGTAATAACCAACAAGTAATCTAGCTAACAATTCCAAAACTACTACCTTATACACACAAGTGTAAAGGGATAAAGAATATGTACATAAAGATATATGAATGAGTGATGGTACAGAGCGGCATAGGCAAGATACAGTAGATGGTATTGAGTACAGTATATACATATGAGATGAGTATGTAAAAAAAGTGGCATAGTTAAAGTGGCTAGTGATACATGTATTACATAAAGATGCAGTAGATGATATAGAGTACAGTATATACGTAGACATATGAGATGAATAATGTATGGTATGTAAACATTATATTAGGTAGCATTGTTTAAAGTGGCTAGTGATATATTTTACATCATTTCCCATCAATTCCCATTATTAAAGTGGCTGGAGTTGAGTCAGTGTGTTGGCAGCAGCCACTCAATGTTAGTGGTGGCTGTTTAACAGTCTGATGGCCTTGAGATAGAAGCTGTTTTTCAGTCTCTCGGTCCCAGCTTTGATGCACCTGTACTGACCTCGCCTTCTGGATGATAGCCGGGTGAACAGGCAGTGGCTCGGGTGGTTTTTGTCCTTGATGATCTTTATGGCCTTTCTGTGACATCGGGTGGTGTAGGTGTCCTGGAGGGCAGGTAGTTTGCCCCCGGTGATGCGTTGTGCAGACCTCACTACCCTCTGGAGAGCCTTACGGTTGTGGGCGGAGCAGTTGCCGTACCAGGCGGTGATACAGCCCGACAGGATGCTCTCGATTGTGCATCTGTAGAAGTTTGTGAGTGATTTTGGTGACAAGCCAAATTTCTTCAGCCTCCTGAGGTTGAAGAGGCGCTGCTGCGCCTTCTTCACGATGCTATCTGTGTGGGTGGACCAATTCAGTTTGTCTGTGATGTGTACGCCAAGGAACTTAAAACTTACTACCCTCTCCACTACTGTTCTATCGATGTGGATAGGGGGGGGCTCCCTCTGCTGTTTCCTGAAGTCCACAATCATCTCCTTAGTTTTGTTGACGTTGAGTGTGAGGTTATTTTCCTGACACCACACTCCGAGGGCCCTCACCTCCTCCCTGTAGGCCGTCTCGTCGTTGTTGGTAATCAAGCCTACCACTGTTGTGTCGTCCGCAAACTTGATGATTGAGTTGGAGGCGTGCGTGGCCACACAGTCGTGGGTGAACAGGGAGTACAGGAGAGGGCTCAGAACGCACCCTTGTGGGGCCCCAGTGTTGAGGATCAGCGGGGTGGAGATGTTGTTGCCTACCCTCACCACCTGGGGGCGGCCCGTCAGGAAGTCCAGTACCCAGTTGCACAGGGCGGGGTCGAGACCCAGGGTCTCGAGCTTGATGACGAGCTTGGAGGGCACTATGGTATTAAATGCCGAGCTGTAGTCGATGAACAGCATTCTCACATAGGTATTCCTCTTGTCCAGATGGGTTAGGACAGTGTGCAGTGTGATTGAGATTGCATCGTCTGTGGACCTATTTGGGCGGTAAGCAAATTGGAGTGGGTCTAGAGTGTCAGGTAGGGTGGAGGTGATATGGTCCTTGACTAGTCTCTCAAAGCACTTCATGATGACGGAAGTGAGTGCTACAGGGCGGTAGATCTCTTTGTTTCTTTGGACCTAGAACTAGCATCTCTGTTTTGTTCAAGTTTAAAAGCAAAACATTTGCCCCCATTCACTTCCTCATGTCTTAAACACAGGCTTCTAGGGAGGGCAATTTTGGGGCTTCACCATGTTTCATCGAAATGTACAGCTGTGTTTCGTCACAAAAGTAAACTTTATGAAAGTAAACTTTATGTTTACCTCACCAATAGTGACCCTAAAACGGAACCTTGAGGAACACCGACACTTACAGTTGATTTGTCAGAGGACAAACCATCCACAGAGACAAAATGATATATTTCTGACAGATAAGATCTAAACCAGGCCAGAACTTGTCTGTGTAGACCCATTTGGGTTTCCAATCTCTCCAAAAGAATGTGGTGATCGATGATGTCAAAAGCAGCACTAAGGTCTAGGAGCACGAGGACAGATGCAGAGCCTTGGTCTGACGCCATTAAAAGGTAATTTACCACCTTCACGAGTGCAGTCTCAGTGCTATGATGGGGTCTAAAACCAGACTGAAGCATTTTGTATACATTGTTTGTCTTCAGGAAGGCAGTGAGTTGCTGCGCAACAGCTTTTTCTAAAAATTTTGAGAGGAATGGGAGATTCGATAAGGTTGATTCGTTTTTTACATTTTCTGGGTCAAGGTTTGACTTTTTTCAAGAGAGGCTTTATTACTGCCACTTTAAGTGAGTTTGGTTCACATCCGGTGGATAGGGAGACGTCTATTATGTTCAACATAGGAGGGCCAAGCACAGGAAGCAGCTCTTTCAGTAGTTTAGTTGGAATAGGGTATGCAGCTTGAAGGTTTAGAGACCATGACTATTTTCATGAATGTGTCAAGAGACATAGTAGTAGTAGCAGTAGTAGCAGCAGTAGGTTTTTGTAGTAGCACTACACATCTGATATAAGCTTGATCATTTGTTTATGATTTGAATCAACTGTGTAGTGCTAGGGCAAAAGTGGAAAACTGATTGAATTTGCAAAAAGTCATCGGTGTAAGGGTATTTTGCATTTTTTAACCTAAATCCAATGACATGGTGACATTTTTGGTTGATTTCATGTTGAATTGACATTATTTGACAACATCAAAAATACTTTGAACTGTACCTGGTGGGTTGTCATTGCTCAATCAACTCATTTAATGTGGCTCCAGACATGGAGGCTGCATGACTTAGAGCTGGGGAACTGGAAGGACATTTACGTAACTCCATGTCTGCTCGTTTCAACAGAAAGCTCCACCTGTTTTTCTGACGGCCGCAGCTCTGACTACCATGTATAGGGTCTGGATTACATCAATGATGCCGCCAGCTCTCATTCTCTCACACTCTCTTTCTGTTGCTATCCCTCCTCTTTCTCTGTCCCTGTTTCTACCCCCTCTCTCTTTCTCTGACCCCCTTTCTCTCTCTCTCTGACCCCCTTTCTCTCCCTCTAAGCCTAGTCACTTTTTCTTCCTCCCTCCCTTTCTTCCCCATCCCTCCCTGTCTCCCCTCTCTCGCTCTCCTAGAATCAGAGCGGGGGTGATGACGTCCAGTGATACTAGAGCCTGTGGGGGGAGACCAGACGGACGAGGCTCAGGAGAGCAGAGCAGGGTGATAATCCATCAAAGGCATCCCCAGAACTGCTTGTCCCCAACACACATATTTCTATTACAAGCACATGTGCACACAAATGCTCACGTACAAGTGCATGCACACACACACACACACTTACTGTATATCCAAAACCATCTGTGAACTTTATTAGGGCCAATCTACCAAGTGCAGCTGACAGGCAACAGTGCGCAGATACTTGGTGAGCTAACCTCCGAGGATCGTGGTATGCCACCAGGGTTAAAGTGCTCTCTGTGTACCCACCGGCATGTTAGTTCTACTTATAAATTGGGTGGTTCGAGCCCTGAATGCTGATAGTCTGACAGCCGTGGTATACCAGAACTTATACCACAGGTGTGACAAAACATTTGATTTTACTGTTGGTAACCAGTTTATAATAGCAATAAGGCACCTCAGGGGTTTGTGGTATATGGCCAATATACCACAGCTAAGGGCTGTGTCCAGGCACTCCTCGTTGTGTTGTACAGAAGAACAGCCCTTAGCCATATTGGTTATATACACCACACCTCCTCGGGCCTAATTGCTTAATTATGACACCAGCAGCAGTGGCAGCAACAACAACATGAGAAACAGAAACAGAAGACAATCCATTCTGGTTGAAACCATGATACCAAGTACATGAATAGTCCCAACAGGACCTCAACATAGATCACTTTTGGAAGAATCAAACAAGCAACATACACTTCCTTTTCAGACCAGCATTAATCACATAAGAATTTCATTCTCATTCTGTTCATTCCATGAGATTCATTTTGTCATCACAAGTCAGCAATCATAGTTATCCAATGATCCGTCACCTCAGGACACTGGGTGAAAAATGATTGAGAGCATTTAGAATAGCATGCAGTTGGCCACTGTGTAGAAGCCTTTGCTGCCTCTTCAAAGTGGCTATTGTTATGCTATAGTACCCAAAATGCTCAGTAGATCCACTACAAAATCAGTATAGATGAAGGGTAGGAAATAAAAGTGTTATCCCAAAAATAAATGTGACTGAATTTACTCTGGAGACCACACACATCTTTGCATTCTAAAACATTATTTGACTAAACAACTGGCAGGCTGCAGCGTTCAAAGACGGGCCTGTTGGCTAGTAGAGCTAACATGTACAGTGCACTAATATAAACACCTCAGCTCTCAGTAGGCTAACTGACACAGAGGTGACATGCTAAGGTCTGGGATGACAGCAGGCTTAACCCCACTATCCATATGCCTAATAGGCCCAGGAAGCACATGGACTGACTCCACCGTAGTATGTAGACTCAGAACCAGCAGAAGGCTGAGGATAACAGACAGTCGGAATGGAATACATGTGCAGGGTATATCAAATCTCCGGTAAAAAGGGAATACCCTCGTTGGCTCTTTTTGCGTAGCTAGGTTTTAAATGTTGATGGAAATGTATAAAACTGTTAAGTTGTTTTGTCAAGGAAAACCCCACTGGTAATTCTAGACAATAGCGCAGAACACTAATGTTCACCCTGATTCACAGCAATAAGAATACAGAACCCTTCGATATGCCCATTTGATATGCCCAAGACTACCATGTATAGAATATTAATGTGTAACGGTGCAGTCTTACCAATAGCACCATGCTGACATGTCAGTACTTTATATTATGCGAGGCCTTTGCAAATGACAAGTTACACTGCAGGTTTGAGCCATGTGTCGAGAGCAAGGTCTTGAGCCAGTGCACCAGGAGTATGCTGACCAGAGGTAAATTAGACACTTAAGGATAGGCTAGGACTCCTATGGTTATGATAAAGTGTGTGTACTGAACAATTCAATGGCATATGGAAAACTAGATAATATTGCCTTCATACATATGTCCATTGTCCAATCAACAAGACCAGACTACCAATGAGAAGATAGACCAGGGGATATTTTCAAGCTTTTTAATACAAACTTAATAAATGATCAGTTCAGCTTAACATGTAAGACACTGACTCCAAATACTTTGTTATACCGTTTGTTTTATCAAGTATTGCACAATGTAGGTACAAAATTAATATACGATTACATTTTGTCCATAATATAGCAAAAATCTTTAAACTCTTAACAGAAAATACAACTCTTGTTTTTCAAAAAAGCAAATATTCTTAAATCCCACCACTATGGAATATTCTGTACACAATCTTTAGAATAGTCAATGTTTTTTTAGAGGGATTCATTTCACAATTTCATTAAAAAAAGAACCTAAAGTCGCTGCAGCCATCACGGATCACTGTAGTAGTAAAAAGATATAAATGCAGTACCATGTCGTAGAAACAATATATACTCTGATATTTTACAAACTCTGTACTAAATTAAATTATACAATTAGAAAAAAGACCAGGAAATCCCACTTATTAATGCCAATCCTTGGAAAATTGGCATGTCCAGTTATGTCTTAAATACTGAAAGAGGCCATGACTTGTATTGTTTTTCTTCTTTATCTTTAAAACAGTCCCGTAAAAAATAATTTCTGTGCTTGGTTGGCAAAAGAAATAATGATGCATGTCGAAGTTTAGGTAACCAAGCTTGGACATCTTGTACTACAAGCTTCATCGTAAAAAAAGATAACTCAAGGGGACAAAGTCATTTCACCCTCAGGCTCATGCGCTTGGACTTGAACACAGATCTTACAGTCGACAACAAGTCACTTTCAATTTTTCCTGGAAATTGTGTTTCCTATTTTATTTTGATGTGCGTTTAGTCTTTTTTTTCCCCATATCACATATCTCTGGTCATTTCTGTGTACTAGTACCTTAGTATCTGTGTACTAATTGGCCATCACTGGCTGGAATTGCTGGTTCGAATACTGCATGTTGTTCAAACTGAAATTCAAGCCGTCCATAAGGGACTTGTCGTTGAGACCTCCGTAGGCCGCAAACATGTCGAAGGCATTGCTGTACTGCAGCGGGCTGAGGCTGAGGGAGCTGTCACCAGGGAATAGGGCACTCGGGCTCCCCTGGCCCTGGAGGTTGGGGAACACAAACTCCTTGGCGTTGGGGCTGAGGGCTGAGGCCTGCTGCTGGCCCAGGCCCAACCCGTACAGAGAGTGCATGGAGGTGGAGATGGCTTTCTGCTTCAGCAGCGTGTTCACATTCAGGCCCAGGTTGGTGGGTGAGGTGCGGGCCACCTTCTGGCCCTGCCCGCCTTGGCCACCGTTGCCGTTCTGGTTGTTGCGGCTGCTGCTCTTCATTTTGGTGGAGCCGAATTTGGTGGCGGCGAAGGTGGCGGTGGTGAAGGTTAAAGGCTGGTTGGAGCGTGGCATGAAGGTGGGGCTGACAGCAGCCGAGTGGCCAAAGGGAGGCGAGGGCGAGCTGGAAGTCGGAGAGGGGCCCACCACAGGCTCGCTGATGGGCATGAAGACCTGGGCCTCAGGGTTGAAACTGTTCTTGATCTCCTTGTCCAGCTCCAGACCACTGGGGCTGCTCTCATTGCTGTCGTCCACGTACAGCACCTTGACGGGCCCCTTCTCCCCGATCTGGTAGGATACCTCGAAGGGGTCGATCCACACACTGAGGTCCTGAGGCAGATTGTGGCGCACATCCTCAATGTCCAGGCCACTCTCTTTGGCTGCCTTCTCTACCACCGGGTCCACCTTCTCCCCTACGTGGATGCACCTGAATCCAGAGCCCTTGTATGGCTTGTCTGGGTACCAGTGGCCCTCATACTTCCCCTTGAGCTGCCTCTCAAGCTCCTCGCCAAAGATGTTGACCCGTCGCCGCGGCAGCTTGTTGTAAAGGTAGGAGATGACGAAGTTGAGGGCTACTTGGATTTCAAGCTGCATAGCTGGCTGCTGAACTGTTCCGGGCGCGAGAAGAGGTGTCGGCAGCTGCGTCCTGTTGAGTTGCTTTACGTATCTGTGGTGGGTGGCGTAGGTGCTTCCAGGCAGGGTAGGGTGTGATGGGTTGGGTCAACACCAGGCAAAAGGAACTAGAGCTTTGTGGAACTGCTCTAAAAACTAGTCGCAAGAGGCATTCTTCCACAAGGTTGAGCGTTGTTTTTTCCTGAAAAAAGAGAAAGATAAAAAATTATTAGCGTATTGTTCAGACAGATATGCAAAACAATAAGACATTAAAAGGCATGAACCATCCCTCCACTAGATACAAGCCATGAAGAATTTGCATTACTTCAGTAACATTAGGTATAATTGGACAACATTTTGTAAATAGGCAACACTTCTCAAAGATGTGGGTGGCAATGTCCTCGCCTACTTGACTGAGGTTGAGTCTACTACTGCAGACTTTGTAAAGGAATGCAATAGAATGCCCTTTAAACGTTAACCCTTTACTTCCCGAGGGAAACATCTAGAATAGAATTGCAGTCCGTCTGAACACTCAAATCAACTAGTATGCTATGACGGATCAAGCGTTCACCTCTTCTCTGTCTTGTTTCAAGTCGCAACGTTTATTTGTCACATGCACAGGATACAGCAGGTGTAAAACAGTAGTGAAACCCTTACTTACAAGCGCTTTCCCGAACAATGCCGTATTCAGTATCAAGGTCTATAGCCTGAATCATCTTTAACGATGCAATGTCACGCTATGGAACAGAACGACCTAATGTATAAATAGCCATGATAAGCAAGGGGGATCTAGTGAATTTGTCTGCATATCTACAACTCAACATGAACAACCTAAAGATTTCACAGTAGATGAAAACGATTTTCAGAATGTTAGAAATCTCCACACAGAAAGAGCTGTGCTGTTTTTTTCTATACGAAGCTATAGAGAAGCACTAGAACTGATCGTGTTACATAATAAATAGCTAGCCTCGTTACAATGTTGCCAACGTCACAGAGTCGCAGTTACATTCGGAAAGGCATACTGCACTTTTTTTTTACAGAACAGTTACATATTAGCAATCAGTCTGGCGATAGAAAAATGTACCCTGTAAATATTGTATCAGATTGGCGGCTCTCAACTCGCACTACTTAGTATGCTGATTAAAATGTAGCAGTAAACGTCGACTAGGCGAGGCAGGGGATATAAAGGTTAGGAGTTGCTATTATCGGAACAGTGTCGACATAAACGGTTCAGCAAAATGTAACAACTAGTCTATTCATTTTGGATATGGCCAAGTACAGAAGAAAATGCAAAATAAGCTGTATCCAATAAACAATCATACTCGGTCATTACGAAATAGACGGTTTTCTGCCCTACAGCGGATGGTTTTGTTCGTTTGAGGCAGTGTGAGCAGCTACCTTTCTGCGGACCTATAAATTACCACTTGATATACTATTAATTCTTTACGACCTGGAGATTTAATAACTGGGCCAAAAAAGAGATTAACACAATTCCATGCATAGCCTATTGCTTCTCCGCAAGTTTCTTCTTTCAATAATTTGACAGTCAGTCTTGATAGTCAAGCAAATGTAGATGACTATTTAGCTCATATCCCGTCTTTCTTTCTCCCACACACGCTTCAGTTAGTTAGGCTACCCCTCCCTAACTTCAGGGACTGACGCAGCAAATCAACTTGATTAAAATCCCCTGCGATATAATCGGGGGTAAATAGTTCATCAAGAATACTGGGCTATAGATGATCGATGGATATCCAATCGAACACGCAAAGAGTAATTGAGCCAAAAGCAATACTTACTTTTTCGTACAAAATAAAAGATTCTCAGTAGTTTTGAAGTACCGTTAGTGCAAATAGAAGTGTAGGGTAGATATAAATACTTTCTTCACATATAATATAATATTAACATAAAAAAGTATTCCAGTACGTGTAGACGTCGATAGGTTATCGTTATTTATTTTGCTTTAGTTTAGATTTTTAGGTTGTTTGGCGTTTTCCCCTTTCAGCAGGCTTGCAGAATGTTTCCCTTCTACCTGGGAGTTTTACAACTTCGTCCCAGTCGGCTGTCATGCGCCTATATTTATAGCTTTCCTCCGCCATGGGCACGAGGTAGGCGGTGATGCGGTTTCAGAGGTCAAAACAATACGAGCACCAAATCTGGGCCTGCAATTGGTCAAATTGGGGAATCCAGCCTGCTGGAAATGTACAAACTCGAAAGTGTATTGGTTAGTTATACTGTCAATCCAAGGCATAAAAATGAAGAGACGCCCATAACAAGAACATTTGCGTCACACTTTTCCTATGTCTCTGACAGCAGACAAAAATATATCGATTATGAAGTCAGACATATGCTAAATTATGTCATTTGCATATAGTATATTTTGATTATGTATTTTCAGTGATGCATAGTTGATAGATTATATGCCTTTGCTTGACGTCCAACATGATTTAGATCAGCGTATCAATCATTTCAGCCGAGATATATCTCCCCTATTGCCTCGACAAGGCTATGATACGGAATACTTGCATTCCAATAGGTTAACTGGTATTGCCAAGTGCTTCCGAATTATTTATTTGACATGTTTTAAAATAATGAGCGAGCAATTTGTTGAGCTGAATACACTCTAACCCATGAAACCGTAATAACCATGCGTTATTACCATGCTAGAGCAAACACAATCTGTTAGATCAGAGAATGGCAGTTCGAAAATGATGAGTAAAAGAAACGGGGGTTGCATTTGGAAATTTCAGTCAAATCTACAGCTCTGTCGGAAAGGACATTCCCAAAGCGGAACGATAATGTTGGAAGCGAAGGGGGTGGGGTTGATCTCCTATCGAGAAAACACTCCGCTGATTGGCTAAAAACGGGGCAGGAGCTCTTTGGTGAATGGTGTGCCCGTATCCAAGGTGCTGATGTAGCAGCCCACGTCATACCTGGGTGGACAGGGCACTCTCGAGTTTCAATTGTACATAGCTAAATATACATTAGCTACGGAGCTCTGGTTTATGTAAGCAAACGTGTACTCACCCTGTATAAATGGCTACACAATGGTTTGACCGTAATGCAAAACAAACTCTTTCCATTCAACAAAATGTAGGTATCTTCACGATCTCTTATGTTGTTGTTATTGCATGTAATTACTCTATAATAAGGAAACGTCAATGTAAAGTGTTACCACCAATAAGAATAATGTGCATACTGCTCATTGCTCTTCACATGATGCACCTATCAGGCTCAGAAGGCCAGTAGTTTTCCATGCTGTTAACCCTATCACACATTCACTACCATGTTAAACCCAGGACTGTAATCTTTTACCACACATATCTGGCATTTACCATGACTAAGACCTTGTGGGGGGACGCATAACAGGTGTGTGTACTGTAACACCTCGCAGGCCTACACACAAGCGCATCAACATCACCACAATAATTGTTTTGTGTTCCTTAAAAGTGTTTTGTCAACATTTGTGACATTTGTAATGCAACTACATTGATAACTGTTATAGTTAATGTTCTAAATGCAGGTAACAATAAGGCTATAACTGCACACAAAGACTTTGATGAGAAGTTGATTATTGCTGGTGTGTAATAGCCTCACATGATGTGTAGTGCTGGCTTGTCATTCCTTAGCCTCGTGCTACCATAACAGACACTACACAAATCCATGGAAGTATTACTTCCACAGTAACACCAGTATTACATCACATAACCTCTTCCTATGCCAGCATAATATGGTTGTGAAGAGGAAGCAAGTGGCTTCTGGTTGGCTTATAGTGGACTTTTATACATTCTTTAAATGCTTAGGTTTGCCAAGCATGAACACAAGCAAAATCACATGCTGTAGTGCAGGCAGGTCGGGGATTGGGAGCTGTAAACGCATAAAGACATCCAAAGGTGGTTGTGGATGTCGGACATTGGGTTTATAATAGGTCTACAATAGCTTCTCAGTCTGACCATATAGATAGGGAGGACACATTATTTGACAGGTGGGTTTTAGATAGAAGCTGCCCTCTTGGCACAGATCTCGGATCAGTTTGTCCTCCATGAATCATACACTTAACTTTTTAGGCAGGAAAAACCAACTGAGCTTTGATCAGAGTCTTGATCTACACCTTGGTGGCATGCATACAGTGTACAGAGAGATAGAGTGTACTGCACAGAGAGCTCAGAGGCCTTGGCTTGGCAAGGCCTCCAATCTGTTTATACTCCAAACAACTCAGAGGTTTCCATGGTCATGTGCTCTCCAGGACCAGAGCCAAAGAAGTCCTGGAGCTACACACTCCAGCATACTAACCTACCTCCATGTTGGCCTCACAGCCATCCATAACACTCCAGCATACTAACCTACCTCCATGTTGGCCTCACAGCCGTCCATAACACTCCAGCATACTAACCTACCTCCATGTTGGCCTCACAGCCGTCCATAACACTCCAGCATACTAACCTACCTCCATGTTGGCCTCACAGCCGTCCAAAACACTCCAGCATACTAACCTACCTCCATGTTGGCCTCACAGCCGTCCATAACACTCCAGCATACTAACCTACCTCCATGTTGGCCTCACAGCCGTCCATAACACTCCAGCATACTAAACTACCTCCATGTTAGCCTCACAGCCGTCCATAACACTCCAGCATACTAAACTACCTCCATGTTGGCCTCACAGCCGTCCATAACACTCCAGCATACTAACCTACCTCCATGTTGGCCTCACAGCCGTCCATAACACTCCAGCATACTAACCTACCTCCATGTTGGCCTCACAGCCGTCCATAACACTCCAGCATACTAACCGACCTCCATGTTGGCCTCACAGCCGTCCATAACACTCCAGCATACTAAACTACCTCCATGTTGGCCTCACAGCCGTCCATAACACTCCAGCATACTAAACTACCTCCATGTTGGCCTCACAGCCGTCCATAACACTCCAGCATACTAAACTACCTCCATGTTGGCCTCACAGCCGTCCATAACACTCCAGCATACTAACCTACCTCCATGTTGGCCTCACAGCCGTCCATAACACTCCAGCATACTAACCTACCTCCATGTTGGCCTCACAGCCGTCCATAACACTCCAGCATACTAAACTACCTCCATGTTGGCCTCACAGCCGTCCATAACACTCCAGCATACTAACCTACCTCCATGTTGGCCTCACAGCCGTCCATAACACTCCAGCATACTAACCTACCTCCATGTTGGCCTCACAGCCGTCCATAACACTCCAGCATACTAACCTACCTCCATGTTGGCCTCACAGCCGTCCATAACACTCCAGCATACTAACCGACCTCCATGTTGGCCTCACAGCCGTCCATAACACTCCAGCATACTAAACTACCTCCATGTTGGCCTCACAGCCGTCCATAACACTCCAGCATACTAAACTACCTCCATGTTGGCCTCACAGCCGTCCATAACACTCCAGCATACTAAACTACCTCCATGTTGGCCTCACAGCCGTCCATAACACTCCAGCATACTAACCTACCTCCATGTTGGCCTCACAGCCGTCCATAACACTCCAGCATACTAACCTACCTCCATGTTGGCCTCACAGCCGTCCATAACACTCCAGCATACTAAACTACCTCCATGTTGGCCTCACAGCCGTCCATAACACTCCAGCATACTAACCTACCTCCATGTTGGCCTCACAGCCGTCCATAACACTCCAGCATACTAACCTACCTCCATGTTGGCCTCACAGCCGTCCATAACACTCCAGCATACTAACCTACCTCCATGTTGGCCTCACAGCCGTCCATAACACTCCAGCATACTAACCTACCTCCATGTTGGCCTCACAGCCGTCCATAACACTCCAGCATACTAACCTACCTCCATGTTGGCCTCACAGCCGTCCATAACACTCCAGCATACTAACCTACCTCCATGTTGGCCTCACAGCCGTCCATAACACTCCAGCATACTAACCTACCTCCATGTTGGCCTCACAGCCGTCCATAACACTCCAGCATACTAAACTACCTCCATGTTAGCCTCACAGCCGTCCATAACACTCCAGCATACTAAACTACCTCCATGTTGGCCTCACAGCCGTCCATAACACTCCAGCATACTAACCTACCTCCATGTTGGCCTCACAGCCGTCCATAACACTCCAGCATACTAACCTACCTCCATGTTGGCCTCACAGCCGTCCATAACACTCCAGCATACTAAACTACCTCCATGTTAGCCTCACAGCCGTCCATAACACTCCAGCATACTAAACTACCTCCATGTTGGCCTCACAGCCGTCCATAACACTCCAGCATACTAACCTACCTCCATGTTGGCCTCACAGCCGTCCATAACACTCCAGCATACTAACCTACCTCCATGTTGGCCTCACAGCCGTCCATAACACTCCAGCATACTAACCGACCTCCATGTTGGCCTCACAGCCGTCCATAACACTCCAGCATACTAAACTACCTCCATGTTGGCCTCACAGCCGTCCATAACACTCCAGCATACTAAACTACCTCCATGTTGGCCTCACAGCCGTCCATAACACTCCAGCATACTAAACTACCTCCATGTTGGCCTCACAGCCGTCCATAACACTCCAGCATACTAACCTACCTCCATGTTGGCCTCACAGCCGTCCATAACACTCCAGCATACTAACCTACCTCCATGTTGGCCTCACAGCCGTCCATAACACTCCAGCATACTAAACTACCTCCATGTTGGCCTCACAGCCGTCCATAACACTCCAGCATACTAACCTACCTCCATGTTGGCCTCACAGCCGTCCATAACACTCCAGCATACTAACCTACCTCCATGTTGGCCTCACAGCCGTCCATAACACTCCAGCATACTAACCTACCTCCATGTTGGCCTCACAGCCGTCCATAACACTCCAGCATACTAACCTACCTCCATGTTGGCCTCACAGCCGTCCATAACACTCCAGCATACTAACCTACCTCCATGTTGGCCTCACAGCCGTCCATAACACTCCAGCATACTAACCTACCTCCATGTTGGCCTCACAGCCGTCCATAACACTCCAGCATACTAACCTACCTCCATGTTGGCCTCACAGCCGTCCATAACACTCCAGCATACTAAACTACCTCCATGTTAGCCTCACAGCCGTCCATAACACTCCAGCATACTAAACTACCTCCATGTTGGCCTCACAGCCGTCCATAACACTCCAGCATACTAACCTACCTCCATGTTGGCCTCACAGCCGTCCATAACACTCCAGCATACTAACCTACCTCCATGTTGGCCTCACAGCCGTCCATAACACTCCAGTATACTAACCGACCTCCATGTTGGCCTCACAGCCGTCCATAACACTCCAGCATACTAACCTACCTCCATGTTGGCCTCACAGCCGTCCATAACACTCCAGCATACTAAACTACCTCCATGTTGGCCTCACAGCCGTCCATAACACTCCAGCATACTAAACTACCTCCATGTTGGCCTCACAGCCGTCCATAACACTCCAGCATATTAACCTACCTCCATGTTGGCCTCACAGCCGTCCATAACACTCCAGCATACTAACCTACCTCCATGTTGGCCTCACAGCCGTCCATAACACTCCAGCATACTAACCTACCTCCATGTTGGCGTCACAGCCGTCCATAACACTCCAGCATACTAACCTACCTCCATGTTGGCGTCACAGCCGTCCATAACACTCCAGCATACTAACCTACCTCCATGTTGGCCTCACAGCCGTCCATAACACTCCAGCATACTAACCTACCTCCATGTTGGCCTCACAGCCGTCCATAACACTCCAGCATACTAACCTACCTCCATGTTGGCCTCACAGCCGTCCATAACACTCCAGCATACTAAACTACCTCCATGTTGGCCTCACAGCCGTCCATAACACTCCAGCATACTAACCTACCTCCATGTTGGCCTCACAGCCGTCCATAACACTCCAGCATACTAAACTACCTCCATGTTGGCCTCACAGCCGTCCATAACACTCCAGCATACTAACCTACCTCCATGTTGGCCTCACAGCCGTCCATAACACTCCAGCATACTAAACTACCTCCATGTTGGCCTCACAGCCGTCCATAACACTCCAGCATACTAACCTACCTCCATGTTGGCCTCACAGCCGTCCATAACACTCCAGCATACTAACCTACCTCCATGTTGACCTCACAGCCGTCCATAACACTCCAGCATACTAAACTACCTCCATGTTGGCCTCACAGCCGTCCATAACACTCCAGCATACTAACCTACCTCCATGTTGGCCTCACAGCCGTCCATAACACTCCAGCATACTAACCTACCTCCATGTTGGCCTCACAGCCGTCCATAACACTCCAGCATACTAACCTACCTCCATGTTGGCCTCACAGCCGTCCATAACACTCCAGCATACTAACCTACCTCCATGTTGGCCTCACAGCCGTCCATAACACTCCAGCATACTAACCTACCTCCATGTTGGCCTCACAGCCGTCCATAACACTCCAGCATACTAAACTACCTCCATGTTGGCCTCACAGCCGTCCATAACACTCCAGCATACTAACCTACCTCCATGTTGGCCTCACAGCCGTCCATAACACTCCAGCATACTAACCTACCTCCATGTTGGCCTCACAGCCGTCCATAACATTTTGATTTGTGTTCGCACAAAAATTACAACTGTCTTCGAATTCTGAATTATTTGACTGTTTCTAAACAAAAACAATCATGTAATTGATATGTGGGTACGTTTGTGTATCATGTCATTGTTATGTGGGTACGTTTGCGTATCATGTAATTGATATGTGGGTACGTTTGCGTATCATGTAATTGATATGTGGGTACGTTTGTGTATCATGTCATTGATATGTGGGTACGTTTGCGTATACATGCGCATGGTAAATGTGGTAAATTAGTGTGTTTATAGAGTGTGGTTGGAGGTTGGTGGAGCGGAATAGTGGAATGGTATCAAATTCATCAAACACATGGTTTCCACGTGTTTGAAGACATTCCATTTGCGCCGTTCCAGACATTATTGTGAGCTGTCCTCCCCTCAGCAGCCTCCTGTGATGTGTGTGTGTGTGGGGGGGGGGGGGGGTCAGGCTGACGTGTGTAAACAGTATGTGTGTCTTGCTGAGACAAAGAAGCCATCTGATTGTCTTAGGGATATTGTCTTAGGTGTAATCCTATAACATGCTGTATCTTCCCCTCACTGCCTCTTCTGGTACATGTTGCCCTGAAGAAGTGGCACGGTGCTTTAAGGTCTTTAATCCTCAATTAGTCTTCAAAGTGATTCGCTTTGCTCTCCCTCCCTCCAGGAATAGTGAGAGAAGAGGAAGAGGAAAGGAAAATAGAAGGGGAAAGGGGGGAGCAGAGGTAATCAAGCTTCTCACAACAGACCAAGTTTAGTATGGACTGACTGTGTATCAGAGGAGGCTGGTGGGAGGAGCTCATTGTAATGGCTGGAATGGAGCGGATCCAACACGTGGTGTCCATATGATTGATGTATTTGATACCATTCCATTCATTCCATTCCAGCTATTACAATGAGCTCGCCCTCATATAGCGCCTCCCTCCAGCCTCCTCTGCTGTGTAGGTCCCTAGCAGGAGTGTTAGCTAAACTATGACAATGTGACGCATTGTTTTTATAGTGTTGCTGTGTTTTGCCTCTTGGTTAGGCTGTGGTAGTGCTTCCTATAATTGACTTGCCTAGTTAAAAAAAATGTTGTTGAATAAAATCAGATGGGAATAAACAGAGTGTTGTACGGCAGTTGTACTGTAGCCCACCGCTGTCCTCCCTGACTCCCTGTCTGTCACGTCACAGCCGGCTGGGAGAGGGTGATAGGAGTGTGGGGGGGAGGGGTTAGGAGTGTGACGACGTGACTGGGTCTGTGACGACTTAATGGTCTCTGATGCGCAACATAAACATCATTTTTTACTGTAGCAGGAAAAACAAAAGGACAACATTAAGCTGTGACAGGCATAGCTATGGAGCGCATCAAGGACAGTGGGATCACACACACACACACACTTTAGTTCTGGTCCCCACAAGAATAGTTAAACACGTCCTCACACACACACACAGTTTCATTCAGTGTGTCCAATCAAGCACTTTCCCTGAGTTGACATGTTAGATGGATTGACCCTGGCTGAGTTGTTCTTGTTTCTCATGGTCTGAGATTCCTTTAGGTTCCTTTTGGCAAACTCCAAGCGGGTTGTCATGTGCCTTTTACTGAGGAGTGGCTTCCGTCTGGCCACTCTACCATAAAGGCCTGATTGGTGAAGTGCTGTAGAGATGGTTGTCCTTCTGGAAGGTTCTCCCATCTCCACAGAGGAACTCTGGAGCTCTGTCAGAGTGACCATCAGTTTTTTGGTCACCTCCCTGAACAAGGCCCTTCTCCCCTAATTGCTCAGTTTGGGCCTGTGGCCAACTCTAGGAAGAGTCTTGGTGGTTCCAAACATCTTCCATTTAAGAATGATGGCCACTGTGTTCTTGGGGACCTTCAATGCTGCCGAAATGTTTTGGTACCCTTCCCTATATCTGTGTCTTGATACAATCCTGTCTCGGAGCTCTACGGACAATTCCTTCAACCTCATGGCTTGGTTTTTGCTATGACATGCACTGTCAACTGTGGGACCTTATATAGACAGGTGTGTGCCTTACCAAATCATGGCCAATCAATTGAATTTACCACAGGTGGACTCAATGGATGATCAATGGAAACAGCATGAACCTGAGCTATATTTCAAGTCTCATAGCAAAGGTGTTGTATTGTTTGTATTGTATGGTACTGTAGATATGAATGAGATTAATGGTAATATACTGTCACGATTGTCATGAAGGATGGACCAAGGCGCGTGATTTGAGTTCCACATTTTTTAGTAAAGTGAAACTAAGAAAACAATTAACATACAATGAACGTGACGTCATAGTGCTTAACACACTAACACAAAACAATATCCCACAAAGGCAGGTGGGGAAAAAGGCTACCTAAATATGATCCCCAATTAGAGGTAACGATTAACAGCTGCCTCTAATTGGGAACCATGCAAACCACCAACATAGAAAAACGAATACTAGATAACCCCCCCTAGTCACACCTTGACCTAAACCACCATAGAGAATTCAGAGGACTCTCTATGGTCAGGGCGTGACATATACAGTATCAGGGCTGGCACCAGGGCCACTGATTGCCAAGGGTATTTTATAAAATAAAGGTAGACAACTAGACTTTTATGACTGAGTTACTTTAAAGTTAAATAAGGTTAGTTTTAAAATGGGTAACCCTGATATTTTACTGTGTCACTGAGAAAAAAAACATTTCCTTCTCTCACCTCTTGAACAGGCTGTCACTATGTTTGGTTACTCATTAAATAGAACACATCACAAGTCTGCAGTCAGGCTCAGCACGTGCATAGTCAGAACCACACACACGCACACACACTCTCTCTCTGCCTTTCTTCCTCTCTCTTAAATACACACACTTACGCCTTGCAAGGACTTACATGATACAGAACATGCAAACGCCAAGGTTATGTTATCAGTTTCCACGACAACAGCAGCACCAGGAGAACTTAGCTTGCTGCCTTTATAATTGCAGGTAGCCTAGTGGTTAGAGTTTTAGACTTGTAACTGAAAGGTTGCAAGATTGAATCCCTGAGCTGACAAGGTAAAAATCTGTCGTTCTGCCCCTGAACAAGGCAGTTAACCCACTGTTCCTAGGCCGTCATTGAAAATAAGAATTTGTTCTCAACTGACTTGCCTAGTTAAATAAAGTTTAAAAAATGAAATAAATGACTTGGCCTCTTCGATAAATCATTCACAGACAGCAGAGCACTGACTGGGACACAGTCAACATAGACACATTCCCTATCTGTAAATCTAAAGAAGGCTTGCTGAAATGCACAAACGGATCATGGCCCAGTTTCAACCAAAAACAATGCAGGTCACCTTCCTATTGATTTTCTTGTGACAGAAGTGGGAGCTACAAAATAGCTCTTATATCTACAGTATCTTACCGTAGGTTTTAGTTAAGAGCTCTTCTCATCTGCCATAGCTTTGATTACATCCTGAATGAATTCCTCATCTACTGCATTTTTAGGCATCTGGCATTCATGCAATAACCCAATGGAGAAGTATATGTAATTATGTCTCTTTCCCTCTGACCTTAAAAGGGTACACAGAGTAAGCAATCAAAGCATGTGTTGCTTTTCAGGTAGAGCTAACACTTCACACACACTTCACACACACGCACACACGCACGCACGCACACACACACACACAAAAATGCACATGCACAGGCTTACACACACACACACACACACACGTCACTACCCCTATTCCTATGCGTCATAGCTTCTGTTGGCCTTACACACACATCTAAAAACATGCACACACTGCTCACAGAACACAACAAACACTCCTGATGTGTGAATAGATAACATCTGCATCAGCTGGGTCTACAGTTCTAGTAATAACACACTGACTCACTGACTACTACAGCCAGGCCAGGACACAGTGAATCCCACGAGGCCCTGGCTAATGCTCTCCATGCAGGTCTCGCTCCCTCCTGAGTTACGACAGGGAACAGTCAAAAGGTTAACACATGTAGCATATACAGATGTATGATCTTAATTTGATCCCGCTGTTGCAGGAAACGTGTAGTGTATTTGAAAAGGCGTCTTAAGTTTGTAATTTCCACTTTGAAATGTAAGACTTGATTTTCCCTTAGGAAAGATTTATCAACCCCTACAAAATATGTGTATTCATTATAATCCACATAATAATTCACATTTCCTATTGCTGCAGAATTATTTTCCTTCTGTAGCAAACTGGCTCAAATAAAGATCCTACATCTGTACACACACACACACACACACACACACACACACACACACACACACACACACACACACACACACAGACACACATACATAGGCAAATAAGCATACACACACACACACGGTGACAGCGCACACACTGACCTGAAGGGCATTTCCTTCCTGGGCTGTGTTCAGTACGTTTGTAAGTTCTGGAATGTTCAATTGAATGGAAACAGAAATGGTGCTGTACTGAATGACCAGCTGAAAAATGAGGAGATTTCCTACAAAGTTCTATACATTTTTGAATATTGCTGAATTTCGATTTAATGTCTGGATTCCGTGATTCCGTCCGCGTTCTCTGCAACAAGGATTTTCTAGGGCCCTAGTACATTACATTTTTGTGTAACAGTGATTTCTGTGCATACAAGATTACTTTGGTTTTGTATTTCCTTGTTCCTTTCCTTGTTGTCTTTGCCCTATGACTCTGTAGAAAGGAAGGAGGAGTGAATACCATAAACAGATCGAGAGATGGAGGAATAGAGTGAGCGAGGCATGAAAATCTGATTGGGATCAAATGTGTCAAATAAAATAAAATGTTATTTGTCACATGCTTCATAAACAACAGGTGAAATGCTTACTTATGGACCCTTCCCACAATACAGAGAGAACATCCTAACCCTCACTCCAAAACCTAACCCTAACTCTAAAACCAAACCCTAACTCTAACACCTAACCCTCACTCTAAAACCTAACCCTAACTCTAAAACCTAACCCTCACTCTAAAACCTAACCCTCACTCTAAAACCTAACCCTCACTCTAAAACCTAACCCTAACTCTAAAACCTAACCCTAACTCTAAAACCTAACCCCAACTCCAATACCTAAGCCTCACTCTAAAACCTAACCCTAACTCTGAAACCTGACCCTCACTCCAAAACCTAACCCTCACTCCAAAACCTAACCCTTACTTATGGACCCTTCCCAACAATACAGAGAGAACATCCTAACCCTCACTCCAAAACCTAACCCTCACTCTAAAACCTAACCCTCACTCCAAAACCTAACCCTCACTCTAAAACCTAACCATAACTCTAAAACCTAACCCTAACCCTTACTTATGGACCCTTCCCAGCAATACAGAGAGAACATCCTAACCCTCACTCCAAAACCTAACCCTCACTCTAAAACCTAACCATAACTCTAAAACCTAACCCTAACCCTTACTTATGGACCCTTCCCAACAATACAGAGAGAACATTTTTAAAATAATAACAAAATGAATAAATACACAATGAGTAAAGATAACTTGGCTATATACACGGGGTACCAGTACCGAGTCCATGTGCAGGGGTACAAGGTAATTGAGGTAGATATGTACATATAGGTAAATGACTAGGCAACAGGATAGATAATTAACAGTAGCATGAGGTGATGTGATCTGTGATGTCATAATGAGGCCTGTCCTCCATGTTAAATAGTATCTGTCTGTCACAGCAAAGCAGATCAGTCATAGTCCTAACAGCATCACCCAACCAATGACAGATCAGTTTTAATCCTAACAGCATCACCCAATTAATGACAGATCAGTTTTAGTCCTAACAGCATCACCCAACCAATGACAGATCAGTTTTAATCCTAACAGCATCACCGAACCAATGACAGATCAGTTTTAATCCTAACAGCATCACCCGACTAATGACAGATCAGTTTTAATCCTAAAAGCATCACCCAATTAATGACAGATCAGTTTTAGTCCTAACAGCATCACCCAACCAATGACAGATCAGTTTTAATCCTAAAAGCATCACCCAATTAATGACAGATCAGTTTTAGTCCTAACAGCATCACCCAACCAATGACAGATCAGTTTTAATCCTAACAGCATCACCCAATTAATGACAGATCAGTTTTAGTCCTAACAGCATCACCCAACCAATGACAGATCAGTTTTAATCCTAACAGCATCACCCAACCAATGACAGATCAGTTTTAATCCTAACAGCATCACCCGACTAATGACAGATCAGTTTTAGTCCTAACAGCATCACCCAACCAATGACAGATCAGTTTTAGTCCTAACAGCATCACCCAATTAATGACAGATCAGTTTTAGTCCTAACAGCATCACCCGACTAATGACAGATCAGTTTTAGTCCTAACAGCATCACCCAACCAATGACAGATCAGTTTTAATCCTAACAGCATCACCCAATTAATGACAGATCAGTTTTAGTCCTAACAACATCACCCAATTAATGACAGATCAGTTTTAGTCCTAACAGCATCACCCGACTAATGAAAGATCAGTTTTAGTCCTAACAGCATCACCCGACTAATGACAGATCAGTTTTAGTCCTAACAGCATCACCCAATTAATGACAGATCAGTTTTAGTCCTAACAGCATCACCCGACTAATGACAGACCAGTTTTAGTCCTAACAGCATCACCCAATTAATGACAGATCAGTTTTAGTCCTAACAGCATCACCCAACCAATGACAGATCAGTTTTAGTCCTAACAGCATCACCCAACCAATGACACATCAGTTTTAGTCCTAACAGCATCACCCGACTAATGACAGATCAGTTTTAGTCCTAACAGCATCACCCGACTAATGACAGATCAGTTTTAGTCCTAACAGCATCACCCAACCAATGACAGATCAGTTTTAGTCCTAACAGCATCACCCAACCAATGACAGATCAGTTTTAGTCCTAACAGCATCACCCAACCAATGACAGATCAGTTTTAGTCGTAACAGCATCACCCGACTAATGACAGATCAGTTTTAGTCCTAACAGCATCACCCGACTAATGACAGATCAGTTTTAGTCCTAACAGCATCACCCAACCAATGACAGATCAGTTTTAGTCCTAACAGCATCACCCAACCAATGACAGATCAGTTTTAGTCCTAACAGCATCACCCGACTAATGACAGATCAGTTTTAGTCCTAACAGCATCACCCAACCAATGACAGATCAGTTTTAGTCCTAACAGCATCACCCAACCAATGACAGATCAGTTTTAATCCTAACAGCATCACCCGACTAATGACAGATCAGTTTTAGTCCTAACAGCATCACCCAACCAATGACAGATCAGTTTTAGTCCTAACAGCATCACCCGACTAATGACAGATCAGTTTTAGTCCTAACAGCATCACCCGACTAATGACAGATCAGTTTTAGTCTTAACAGCATCACCCAACCAATGACAGATCAGTTTTAGTCCTAACAGCATCACCCGACTAATGACAGATCAGTTTTAGTCCTAACAGCATCACCCGACTAATGACAGATCAAAGACGTCTGCAGCAAAATAGCTTTTTGATCAAGAAGTGAAAAATAGGGCAAGTTTAGCCACAGCTAGGTTTCCTAGAATTAGGTTAGATATGGTGAATACTCTCAGGGAGTCCTCAGAACTGTTTACAGTAATGAATGACACCACACCAACCATGTGATATCTGAATACTTTTTATTCTGTTTTCCTTTTCAATGGCAGGCATGTTGAGGATACAAACCTTCATCATATGACAGAACATAATGAGATTAAAGAGTATGTTTTCAAAAGAAATAGAGCAAGACATTCCGTTTGAGAAGCTCACTGTGTTGTGTACATGGGTGGGGGGGACAGGGAGAGAGATATTCCGAATTATTGTAAATGTGATTTTCCTATAGCTAATAATAAAGTGGATGGTACATTTTCAGATGAAGTCATATATTTATGTGAAAAAAGATAGATTGATTACTTTTGTGATTAAAGAAAGTGTTTGAGGAGGTAGGCCACTGTATTTATCATGTACTGCTTACCTGGTAGTGAAATGAATCAGGGCTATTTTTCTATCCCCCTGACACATTTAATGACCTCTCTATTATTCATGTGAAATACTGTCACCTTTTCAAGTGGTGAAGATTTATGATGTCACATTATTTATTGGAACTCAACAATTTCTTTCTGATCATTTTCTACATCTGTAGCTGGATCACGTCTTAGCTTTATAGATGTTGCGGAATTGCAAATAGTTAGACAGCTTTTTTATGTCAGATGTTAGAAATCGTGTCTCATTTCAAAACTAAGCTGTTGTTTTTAAACTCTGCATAAACCCTTACTAGCTATTAAATTAACTTAATGAAGAATGCGTCCCATTTCTAATAGTTACAGTAAGTCAGACTAGCAGCTTTGCTAATATAGAAGACACTGTGAGTTGCCACTATCTAATGACATGACAGTCTCCTCCATAGCATCCTCAAACTGAAGCAATGTCCTGAGTAAGAAGAGACGAGTAGGATGAAGTTACCCACTAGTCCCCTTAGACTCTGACCTAAAGTCACTGCTATTCTTTCCTTCCTGTATGTGGAGCAGGAGAAGAAAGCAGGGGGATGGAGGATGGGGGGGATGGGGGGGGGGGGGGGGGTAAAAGTACGATAAATAGAGAAGTGTGAAAGAACTAGGTGATGTGAAGATGGATGGGGGTACAGTAGTCAGACTAGGTGATGTGAAGATGGGGGTACAGTAGTCAGACTAGGTGATGTGAAGATCGATGGGGGGTACAGTAGTCTGAGACTGGGGGATGGGATGTGTGGAGGGATAGGAGGTACAGTATTCTGAGACTAGGTGATGTGAGGAGGGATGGGGTTTCAGTATTCTGAGACAAGAGGATATGAGGAGGGATAGGGTTACAGTATTCTGAGACTAGAGGATATGAGGAAGGATGGGGGGTACAGTAGTCTGAGACTAGAGGATATGAGGAGGGATGGGGGGTACAGTAGTCTGACTATGGGATATGAGGAGGGATGGGGGGTACAGTAGTCTGAGACTGGGGAATGTGAGGAGGGATGGGGGTACAGTATTCTGAGACTGGGGAATGTAAGGAGGGATGGGGGTACAGTATTCTGAGACTGGGGAATGTGAGGAGGGTTGGGTGTACAGTAGTCTGAGACTAGAGGATATGAGGAGGGATGGGGGGTACAGTAGTCTGAGACTGGGGAATGTGAGGAGAGATGGGGGTAAAGTAGTCTGAGACTAGAGGATATGAGGAGGGATGGGGGGGTACAGTAGTCTGACTATGGGATGCGAGGAGGGATGGGGTACATTAGTCTGAGACTAGTGGATGTGAGGAGGGATGGGGGGTACAGTAGTCTGAGACTAGTGGATGTGAGGAGGGATGGGGTACAGTAGTCTGAGACTAGAGGATATGAGGAGGGATGGGGGGGTACAGTAGTCTGAGATTAGGGGATGTGAGGAGGGATGGGGTACAGTAGTCTGAGACTAGGGGATGTGAGGAGGGAGGGGGGTACAGTAGTCTGAGACTAGGGGATGTGAGGATGGAGGGGGGGTACAGTAGTCTGAGACTAGGGGATGTGTGGAGGGATGGGTACAGTAGTCTGAGACGAGGGGATGTGAGGAGGGATGGGGGTACAGTAGTCTGAGACGAGGGGATGTGAGGAGGGATGGGGTACAGTAGTCTAAGACTAGGGGATGTGAGGAGGGATGGGGTACAGTAGTCTAAGACTAGGGGATGTGAGGAGGGATGGGGTACAGTAGTCTGAGACTAGTGAATGTGAGGAGGGATGGGGGTACAGTATTCTGAGACTAGGGGATGTGATGAGGGATGGGTACAGTAGTCTGAGACTAGTGGATGTGAGGAGGGATGGGGGTACAGTAGTCTGAGCCTGGTGGATGTGAGGAGAGATGAGGGGTCCATATTCTGAGACTGGGGGATGTGAGGAGGGATGGGGTACAGTATTCTGAGACTATGGGATGTGTGGAGGGATGGTACAGTAGTCTGAGACTAGGAGATGTGAGGAGGGAAGGGGGTACAGTAGTCTGAGACTGGGGGATGTGAGGAGGGATGGGGGTACAGTAGTCTGAGACTGGGGGATGTAAGGAGGGATGGGGGGGTACAGTAGTCTGAAACTGGGGGATGTGTGGAGGGATGGGTACAGTAGTCAGACTATGGGATGTGAGGAGGGATGGGGGTACAGTAGTCTGAAACTGGGGGACGTGAGGAGGGATGGGGTTACAGTAGCCTGAGGGCAAGGACTGGGTTTTAACGGGAGAGAGAGAGAGAGAGAGAGAGAGACAGAGAGACAGAGAGACGACAACTCTGTTATCTGTCTCATTTCAGTGAAGTAGCAGAGTAGACCAAACAGACCATGAAGAACACCAAGGAAAGAAAACGCATCAACAGAGAGACTACTTATCAAAGTCAGTGTGAATTTTAATGTGCATATCATATTACCCATTCAAAATGACCTGGGAGAAATGAAAAGTAAAAAGAGGCTGTCTGCGTCTGATAGATGAACAGAGGGAGGGAGACGACAACGGGGACAGGAGAAGGATGGGAGAAGAGGAGGATGAACACCTGTTTGGCTGTGGTGCTGGGATGAAGCTGCTTTGTATTCAATACAATGGAATAATACATGGACACCCAGTGAATCTGATAGTCTACCTCATCCATACACACACACATCACTCACCCCGCCTCACAATGTAATCACATCCAGGAGAGGAAAATACAAAGTGAGTGTGTTCTAATCCATGTACTGTAGATGGAGCGGTTAAGCACCCACATCTATGTCATCTACCTCTAAAGGAGACTGTGTGAGGTTGGAAGACGGCTTCATAAACTACGGATATTGGTTTGGGACGTTCTAGTGTTGTGACTACTCTACTCTCTAGCATCCCTTGTGACAAGGTTATAACACTTGATCCTGCAGCTATTCTGTTTCTACTACAATCAATATTCCAATACTTAGTCTTATCAATGTACCTAGAAAAGGACAGAACCAAATTTACATTACATTGGTGTGTGATGTCAGAATTGTGACATCGGTGTAAATCTGATGTAACCCCCCACCTGGTAAACAACTGTGATTTAGACCAGGTTTTACATTGTGACTAACAAGACACCCACAGAGAGAGGAGCTTAACAAATCCAGCCAGGCTTTCCTCTCCCTCTCAAATTCCATCAGCATTTTATAGGCAACCGGCATTTACTTTGTATGGCAGACGAGTAGAAAGTCCTGAGTAAATTATATGGATTGTTATATGGCTTCAAAGAGCTAATTTCTATTCCAATTCTACATACAATGGGTTTAGAAGGCATTTTATGTATTGATGTTAGGTTGTTTTCGTCCACTAGTATGTGTCCATGCAGTATGTTGTGTCTTTGCCAACGAGACTTCTGAAGAGTGCTGTTTTGCTGTATTAGTCACAGAAGATGACACGCCAATGGCCCTCTATCCATCCTAGTTATTTTAGGCAAAGAACATTTGTTTCATAATACCAAACTACTGAGATATTGAGATACTGAGAGAATGTAATATCTTATCTGCAGGTTTTTTCTTTGCCCACCATACCGATTAAATCTGATGTGTATCATGTCTCCATTGAGACACATTTTCACAATGTGTGTATCAGAAGGTTTTGATAATCTAGTCCAACTGTGTAATACCTATCTCAACCTTATCATAACATATGACACAGTTGGTCTCTTGCTCCACTTTGCAAATAATGTCACTGACAATGACTAACCGTTTGGTAACTTCAGCTGGATGTCCCTTTTCCTTTTCCATTCCTCTTGGCAGTGCTGGTGTTATATTGTCCTGGAGATAAGAATCAGAACAGTCTGGCGTTTGGTTTCAGTGATGTCATCTGGCTCTGTCTCTGGCTCTCTCTCTCTCTCTCTCTCTAACCCTCACCCCGAAACGAGCTGAACTAGACTTGAGTCAGGTCGGCCATGACACATCACTTCTCTCCTTCCTCCAGGATTTCACATCGTTCACCTTGTCAGACGAAATGTGCAGTATTTCTTTGCAGAACCTTTATAGCTACAGTGTGGGGTTTGACTTGAATGAATGCAACAGGTATTTCTTAGTTCAGATAAAAACCCACATATTATTGTATTTAGCTCCATGTAAGTGTTGTGTAGCTGTGTTGTATGTAGATATGCGGTATGTAGCTCTATGTATGTGGTATGTAGCTCTATGTATGTGGTATGTAGCTCTATGTGTGGGACATTTAATTCCTAAGGCACTTTTGTTTACACAAGCTTTTGTGTCCAGACACACTTTGCCCCATGGGCTATCACGTTGGAGCTGACACATTGACATTTCATAACCTGCCTTTCCCTTGTGTGTGTGTGTGTGTGTGTGTGTGTGTGTGTGTGTGTGTGTGTGTGTGTGTGTGTGTGTGTGTGTGTGTGTGTGTGTGTGTGTGTGTGTGTGTGTGTGTGTGTGTGTGTGTGTGTGTGTGCGTGTGTCTGCAGCACCTTCCAGCCTCTTCCTCTCTCAGATTAACACTCAGAGAAAGTGTCAAGGGTCTATGTTAAGTCCCTCACGGCCTTATCAGCCCATGCCACACACACACACACACACACACACACACACACACACACACACATGCCGACAATGACCATGTGACTCCAGCAGGGCAAGTCGTGCCATAATAATAATTCTGCCTGTTTTGGAATACAATACCTGATCACGGCAGATAAGGTGATGCATAGTTAAATGGGTACATCACATTCCCTCCCTTCATTCATTCAGCTTCTGCCTCATGGAACCAATAGGTGAGAAATTATCAGATGGCGTCTGAACTGGTTATGAATAAGAATCGCAAAACCAGGTAATAAATGAAACAGTGGGAGGGATCTGGCAAATAGGAAGAATTCAAAGTAAACTCTCTCTCTCTCTCTCTCTCTCTCTCTCTCTCTCTCTCTCTCTCTCACTCTCTCTCAAATAGCTGTCTAAAATAGCAGACTAAGTGGTACTCTCTCTCTCTCAAATGGCAGTCTGAAATAGCAGACTAAGTGGTACTCTCTCTCAGTGGTATATTCTTTGCTGAAAGACTGATAGCTTGTATCCTAGTCATACACACACACACACACACACACACACACACACACACACACACACACACAACACACACAACACAAATATGTCCAGCTTGAATGTTAAAACTATATCAAGTTTTCAACAAGGTCTAAGTATTGATTGACTGCGAATTTCACTCATTGTCGATAAGGGGGACTCAATCAATCAAACACTCTTGTTTACCACATATAGTCTGGGATGTTCCAAAGTCACCCCCAAAAGTATCCAACCAAATCACATGACCCGGCAACCCCGTCCTCCCTCCCTCCCCCTCCTCCATCCCTCTCTTAATCTTCTCAGCAGCAGCTAAAGAAAGCCCACAACTAAACACTGTCACAAGACCAGGGTCGTATACATTAGGACACACCGGAGAAAAGCAGTTTCATTCCTTTTTCTTCTGTTTAGTGCCACATGAACACGACCTTGCTCTGGTATGACACAGTGTTTCCATACATCTCACCCTTGATCCCCAGTGACACGCATATGGTGTCATCTCACTGCCCGTGTTATCCGTGTCACTGGGACACTAGTGTCTCCATCCGCGAGGACCGCAAATCCACGTGACACGAACACGTCTTAGTTTGACCCATTGGTGCTGCTGGGGGTATCTACAGGCATTAGGCAACAACTGGTGGGATGAGAAAGAGATACGGGGGAAATCAATAAAGAGGGAGGAAAAGAGAACAAGGTTATGACCTTTTGTTAGTGCAGTTAGGGAACCAACGTTTAGGCAAGCAGTTGTTATACAGATGTTGGATCTTAATTTGATCCTCCTGCAATGCAGGAAATTAAAACGTGTACTATATTTGTCTTCTGAAGTCTGTAATTTCCTTTATGAATTTTTTTTTAAAATTAATAATTCACATTTCCTGTTGCTGCAGGATTATTCTCCTGCTGTAGCAAACTGGCTCAAATTAAAATCCTACATCTGTAGCATGTGATATAATAGTGCGACAGTATTCTATGACGAGGGTGCAACAAACAGAGAAAGGTGCCTAAAGGTGACAAAAATAGTTTTCATTTGGTGAGTGTAGATTAATTCACTGTTGTCCCCAGATTGGGGTTGAAGCTCAGGTTGTGTATTCCAATAAATGGAAGAACAGATGTTATACTTGGAGCAAACACTCTACTTGAAGATGTATTCATTTTAAATCCAAACCAACGGGACACAAAACACTCAAACAAAAAAAGTCAACCCCCTGCAAGTCAGAGACACAAAAACTACATCAAACTACATCTCCCAGGTTCCCTGCAGAGACAATTCAATGGCTGCAATTTCTGTATTGATGAGAAAGAGGGGAAATTAAAAGAGTCCTTTGAGTTACATCACTGCAGCTATTGTTACGGGCTATGACTGTGTCCAGTTGTGGGGCTTGTCAGTGTACCATGTGTGTGTGTGTGTGTGCGTGTGTGTGAGTGTGAGTGTGAGTGTTTATTATTATTATTTTTTTCACCTTTATTTAACCAGGTAGGCAAGTTGAGAACAAGTTCTCATTTACAACTGCGACCTGGCCAAGATAAAGCATAGCAGTGTGAACAGGAAACAACACAGAGTTACACAGGGAGTAAACAATAAACAATAAACAAGTCAATAACATAGTAGAGAAAAAAATAATCTATATACATTGTGTGCAAAAGGCATGAGGAGGTAGGTGAATAATTACAATTTAGCAGATTAACACTGGAGTGATAAAAAGAGCAGAAAAGTAAATAAATAAAAACCGTATGGGGATGAGGTAGGTAAATTGGGTGGGCTATTTACCGATGGACTATGTACAGGTGCAGCGATCGGTTAGCTGCTCAGATAGCAGATGTTTAAAGTTGGTTTAAAAGTCTCCAATTTCAGCGATTTTTGCAAATCGTTCCAGTCACAGGCAGCAGAGAACTAGAAGGAAAGGCGGCCAAATGAGGTGTTGGCTTTAGGGATGATCGGTGAGATACACCTGCTGGAGCGGGTGCTACGGGTGGGTGTTGCCATCGTGACCAGTGAACTGAGATAAGGCGGAGCTTTACCTAGCATGGACTTGTAGATGACCTGGAGCCAGTGGGTCTGGCGACGAATATGTAGCGAGGACCAGCCGACTAGAGCATACAGGTCGCAGTGGTGGGTGGTATAAGGTGCTTTAGTAACAAAAGGGATGGCACTGTGATAAACTGCATCCAGTTTGCTGAGTAGAGTATTGGAAGCTATTTTGTAGATGACATCGCCAAAGTCGAGGATCGGTAGGATAGTCAGTTTTACTAGGGTAAGTTTGGCGGCGTGAGTGAAGGAGGCTTTGTTGCGGAATAGAAAGCCGACTCTAGATTTGATTTTAGATTGGAGATGTTTGATATGAGTCTGGAAGGAGAGTTTACAGTCTAGCCAGACACCTAGGTACTTATAGATGTCCACATATTCTAGGTCGGAACCATCCAGGGTGGTGATGCTAGTCGGGCGTGCGGGTGCAAGCAGTGAACGGTTGAAAAACATGCATTTGGTTTTACTTGCGTTTAAGAGCAGTTGGAGGCCACGGAAGGAGTGTTGAATGGCATTGCAGCTCGTTCGGAGGTTAGATAGCACAGTGTCCAAGGAAGGGCCAGAAGTATACAGAATGGTGTCGTCTGTGTAGAGGTGGATCAGGGAATCGCCCGCAGCAAGAGCAAGAGCAACATCATTGATATATACAGAGAAAAGAGTCGGCCCGAGAATTGAACCCTGTGGCACCCCCATAGAGACTGCCAGAGGACCGGACAACATGCCCTCCGATTTGACACACTGAACTCTGTCTGCAAAGTAGTTGGTGAACCAGGCAAGGCAGTCATTAGAAAAACCGAGGCTACTGAGTCTCGATAAGAATATAAGAATATGGTGATTGACAGAGTCGAAAGCCTTGGCCAGGTCGATGAAGACGGGTGCTGGGAGGAGGTGCTCTTGTTCTCCATGGACTTTACAGTGTCCCAGAACTTTTTGGAGTTAAAGCTACAGGATGCAAATTTCTGCTTGAAAAAGCTGGCCTTTGCTTTCCTGACTGACTGCGTGTATTGGTTCCTGAATTCCCTGAACAGTTGCATATCGCGGGGACTATTCAATGCTATTGCAGTCCGCCACAGGATGTTTTTGTGCTGGTCGAGGGAAGTCAGGTCTGGAGTGAACCAAGGGCTATATCTGTTCTTAGTTCTGCATTTTTTGAACAGAGCATTCTTATCTAAGATGGTGAGGAAGTTACTTTTAAAGAATGACCAGGCATCCTCAATTGACGGGATGAGGTCAATATCCTTCCAGGATACCCGGGCCAGGTCAATTAGAAAGGCCTGCTCGCAGAAGTGTTTTAGGGAGCGTTTGACAGTGATGAGGGGTGGTCGTTTGACTGCGGACCCGTAGCGGATACAGGCAATGAGGCAGTGATCGCTGAGATCCTGATTGGAGACAGCGGAGGTAGCAGCCTTCGTCTCTCCCGAGCCCGTACGGGAGTTGTAGCAATGAGACAAGATAGTAGCTACTACAACAATTGGATATCACGAAATTGGGGAGAAAAAGGGGTCATTTTTTTTTTAAATCAATAAAAAAAAAAAGAAGAAGACAGCGGAGGTGTATTTGGAGGGCCAGTTGGTCAGGATAACGTCTATGAGGGTGCCCTTGTTTACAGATTTAGGGTTGTACCTTGATGATTTGTGTGAGTTTGAGGGCATCTAGCTTAGATTGTAGGACTGCCGGGGTGTTAAGCATATCCCAGTTTAGGTCACCTAACAGAACAAACTCTGAAGCTAGATGGGGGGTGATCAATTCACAAATGGTGTCCAGGGCACAGCTGGGAGCTGTGGGGGGTCGGTAGAAGGCGGCAACAGTGAGAGACTTATTTCTGGAGAGAGTCATTTTTAAAATTAGTAGTTCGAACTGTTTGGGTATGGACCTGGAAAGTATGACATTACTTTGCAGGCTATCTCTGCAGTAGACTGCAACTCCTCCCCCTTTGGCAGTTCTATCTTGACTGAAAATGTTATAGTTGGGTATGGAAATCTCAGAATTTTTGGTAGCCTTCCTAAGCCAGGATTCAGACACGGCAAGGACATCAGTGTGTGCTAAAGCAGTGAGTAAAACAAACTTAGGAAGGAGGCTTCTGATGTTGACATGCATGAAACCAAGGCTTTTTCGATCACAGAAGTCAACAAATGAGGGTGCCTGAGGACATGCAGGGCCTGGGTTTACCTCCACATCACCCGCGGAACAAAGGAGGAGTAGTATGAGGGTGCGGCTAAAGGCTATCAAAACTGGTCGCCTAGAGCATTGGGGACAAAGAATAAAAGGAGCAGATTTCTGGGCATGGTAGAATATATTCAGGGCATAATGCGCAGACAGGGGTATGGTGGGGTGTGGGTACAGCGGAGGTAAGCCCAGGCACTGGGTGATGATAAGAGATGTTGTATCTCTGGACATGCTGGTTGTAATGGGTGAGGTCACCACATGTGTGGGAGGTGGGACAAAGGAGGTATCAGAGGTATGAAGAGTGGAACTAGGGGCTCCATTGTAAACTAAAACAATGATAACTAACCTGAACAACAGTATACAAGGCATATTGACATTTGAGAGAGACATACAGCGAGGCATAAAGTAATCGCAGGTCTTGATTGGGAGAGCTTGCTAAAACAACAGGTGAGACAACAACAGCTAATCAGCTAACACAACAACAGCAGGTAAAAATGGCGATGACTAGGCAGAGAGGGTCGGATTAACTACACACAGAGCCTGAGTTCGTGGCTGGGGCCGACAAATAAAACATAAATAAACAGAATGGAGTACCGTGATTAATGGACAGTCCAGCAGGCATCAGCTATGTAGCCAAGTGATCATAGTGTCCAGAGGGCAGCAGTAGATGGAACAGGGGAGCCGCCACTACGCTAGCACTCGGGCTACACTGCGTTTAAAGTTAGCAGCCCTCCGACGGAGGCCGGTTGAAGGCACAGCGGATGGAGTATTCGTCGGCAGACCAGCCGTGGTGGTGCGCCGGGGGGCCGTGTCGACAGGGAATCCAAGCCTGGCTCACGGCTAACTGGTGCCACTACAGCCAATCGGTAGCAGCGGTGAACCGGTGCCAAGGTCCAGAGTGTGAGGCTCTGCCCTGATGTCCTTTTGCAGTGTGAGTGTGTGTGTGTGTGTGTGTGTGTGTGTGTGTGTGTGTGTGTGTGTGTGTGTGTGTGTGTGTGTGTGTCCACAATGTACTTTTCCTTCAACATCAATTCAATACCATTTTATGCCTCCCTCGTCAAAGTACTTGTAGAAATAAAAATGACAGGGCCTCCAGAGTGGTGCAGTGTTCTAAGACTCTGTGTTAGCTGTGGTCTGAGACTCTGCATCTCAGTGTTAGCTGTGGTCTGAGACTCTGCATCTCAGTGTTAGCTGTGGTCTGAGACTCTGCATCTCAGTGTTAGCTGTGGTCTGAGGCTCTGCATCTCAGTGCTAGCTGTGGTCTGAGACTCTGCATCTCAGTGTTAGCTGTGGTCTGAGGCTCTGCATCTCAGTGTTAGCTGTGGTCTGAAACTCTGCATCTCAGTGTTAGTTGTGGTCTGAGACTCTGCATCTCAGTGCTAGCTGTGGTCTGAGGCTCTGCATCTCAGTGCTAGCTGTGGTCTGAGACTCTGCATCTCAGTGCTAGCTGTGGTCTGAGGCTCTGCATCTCAGTGCTAGCTGTGGTCTGAGGCTCTGCATCTCAGTGCTAGCTGTGGTCTGAGGCCCTGCATCTCAGTGCTAGCTGTGGTCTGAGACTCTGCATCTCAGTGCTAGCTGTAGTCTGAGGCTCTGCATCTCAGTGCTAGCTGTGGTCTGAGACTCTGCATCTCAGTGCTAGCTGTAGTCTGAGGCTCTGCATCTCAGTGCTAGCTGTGGTCTGAGGCTCTGCATCTCAGTGCTAGCTGTGGTCTGAGGCTCTGCATCTCAGTGCTAACTGTGGTCTGAGACTCTGCATCTCAGTGCTAGCTGTGGTCTGAGACTCTGCATCTCAGTGCTAGCTGTGGTCTGAGGCTCTGCATCTCAGTGCTAGCTGTGGTCTGAGGCTCTGCATCTCAGTGCTAGCTGTGGTCTGAGACTCTGCATCTCAGTGCTAGCTGTGGTCTGAGACTCTGCATCTCAGTGCTAGCTGTGGTCTGAGGCTCTGCATCTCAGTGCTAGCTGTGGTCTGAGGCTCTGCATCTCAGTGCTAGCTGTGGTCTGAGACTCTGCATCTCAGTGCTAGCTGTGGTCTGAGACTCTGCATCTCAGTGCTAGCTGTGGTCTGAGGCTCTGCATCTCAGTGCTAGCTGTGGTCTGAGACTCTGCATCTCAGTGCTAGCTGTGGTCTGAGGCTCTGCATCTCAGTGCTAGCTGTGGTCTGAGACTCTGCATCTCAGTGCTAGCTGTGGTCTGAGGCTCTGCATCTCAGTGTTAGCTGTGGTTTGAGACTCTGCATCTCAGTGCTAGCTGTGGTCTGAGACTCTGCATCTCAGTGTTAGCTGTGGTCTGAGACTCTGCATCTCAGTGTTAGCTGTGGTCTGAGGCTCTGCATCTCAGTGCTAGCTGTGGTCTGAGACTCTGCATCGCAGTGCTAGCTGTGGTCTGAGGCTCTGCATCTCAGTGTTAGCTGTGGTCTGAGGCTCTGCATCTCAGTGTTAGCTGTGGTCTAAGACTCTGCATCTCAGTGCTAGCTGTGGTCTGAGACTCTGCATCTCAGTGCTAGCTGTGGTCTGAGGCTCTGCATCTCAGTGTTAGCTGTGCCACTAGAGATTCTGGGTTCAAGTCCAGGCTTTGACAAAGCCGGCCGCAATCGGGAGACCCATGGAGCGGCCCACAATTGGCCCAACGTCGTCTGGGTTAGGGGAGGGTTTGGCCGGCAGGGATGTCCTTGTCCCATTGCACACTAGCAACTCCTGTGGTGGGCTGGGCGCAGTGCATGCTGACACTTTGAGTTAAGAGGGCATTGTGTCAAGAAGCAGTGCGGCTTGGTTGTTGTGTTTTGGAGGAGGCACGGCTCTCGATTGTTGCCTCTCCTGAGTCTGTACAGGAGTTGCAGTTATGAGACAAGACTAATAACTACCAATTGGATACCAAAAAATAATAATAATTTAAACTGCCACATTGCAATTCCCCAATTCCCCACACTTTTTCCCCCCAGTATTGACATCGCTGTCTCTCAAATTATGTTGAAGAGATGGGATTATTCTCAGCATCCTTGGACTGTTGAGTGGCAGGTCTTGATATTTTATTGTATTTAACTAGGCAAGCCAGTTAAGAACAAATTCTTATTTACAATTTGTATACATTTGCACACACTGTATACAGATTTTTCTTGTCTTGTCTTGTTAATACTATTGTTGTTAATACTATTGCTAGTAATACTATTGCATGTATAATTCTTTTTTTTTTTAAATTTAATTTTTTTTTTTTAAATGTTACCCCTTTTTCTCCCCAATTTCGTAGTATCCAATTGTTGTAGTAGTATCTTGTTGTAGTATCTTGTAGTATCTTGTCTCATCGCTACAACTCCCGTACGGGCTCGGGAGAGACGAAGGTTGAAAGTCATGCGTCCTCCGATACACAACCAACCAAGCCGCTGCTTCTTTAACACAGCGCACATCCAACCCGGAAGCCAGCCGCACCAATGCGCCGGAGGAAACACCGTGCACCTGGCCACCGTACACTGCGCCCAGCACGCCACAGGAGTCGCTGGTGCGCGATGAGACAAGGACACCCCTACCGACCAAGCCCTCCCTAACCCGGGCGACGCTAGGCCAATTGTGCGTCGCCCCACGGACCTCCCGGTCGCGGCCGGTTACAACAGAGCCTGGGCGCGAACCCAGGGACTCTGATGGCACAGCTGGCGCTGCAGTACAGCGCCCTTAACCACTGCGCCACCCGGGAGGCCCACCCATGTGTAATTCTGTGTTTGTCTCACTGCTTTGCTTTATCTTGGCCAGGTCGCAGTTGTAAATAAGAACTGGCCTACCTGGTTAAAAAAATAACTGAAGCTATCTCTCTCTCTCTCTCTCTCTCCTCTAGAGTGTATTTTTTGCCTTCAACACAAACAAAACTCCCATTGAGTGAGCACTCAAGCCTACGCCTTCAGTGATGTCAGAGTCACCATGGCAACTATTCTCACAAATCACCTTCCTCATCCTGCCATCCCTCCTCTCCTGCCCTTTTCCTTTACAGCAAGTGTGGCATTCAGACTGTCTCTTTCATCTCTCCTTCAAACACTTACTGGGATCTAGATAGTGTTATTGACATGAGCCTGATTTACACATAAGAGAGTGATGTGATCTCTGAAAGTAGAGGGAGGGAGGGAGGGAGGTTGGGAGGGAGGGCGGGAGGGAGGGAGGGAGGGAGGTTGGGAGGGAGGGCGGGAGGGAGGGGTAGGGTCAGCTTCCCTTTGGGGTCAGTGGCACACATCTGTCACTCCTCTATCGCTTATCCCTTTATCATTCTTCCAAACGACTCCATCACTATTGGGACCGTCCTCACGATTTTACTTAGAGCCGTTTAAAAAACAATCAGCGATTGGTAGAGGCAGGACGAAGGGAGGGAAGGAAAAGGGGGATAAAAAAAGTCAGACTCTTAATTTTCACCCGTCTCTTGATTTATGAGCGAGGGCTGAGGGCTAGACGTGTATCCTCAGATGGATGGGATGTATCTCCGTGGTGATAGATGATAGGCCAGACAGATGATTTATGAGCGAGAGCTGAGGGCTAGACGTGTATCCTCAGATGGATGGGATGTATCTCCATGGTGATAGATGATAGGCCAGACAGATGATTTTTGAGCGAGGGCTGAGGGGTAGACGTGTATCCTCAGATGGATGGGATGTATCTCCATGGTGATAGATGATAGGCCAGACAGATGATTTATGAGCGAGGGCTGAGGGGTAGACGTGTATCCTCAGATGGATGGGATGTATCTCCATCGTGATAGATGATAGGCCAGACAGAGGATTTTTGAGCGAGGGCTGAGGGCTAGACGTGTATCCTCAGATGGATGGGATGTATCTCCATGGTGATAGATGATAGGCCAGACAGATGATTTTTGAGCGATGGCTGAGGGGTAGACGTGTATCCTCAGATGGATGGGATGTATCTTCGTGGTGATAGATGATAGGCCAGACAGATGATTTATGAGCAAGGGCTGAGGGGTAGACGTGTATCCTCAGATGGATGGGATGTATCTCCATGGTGATAGATGATAGGCCAGACAGATGATTTTTGAGCGAGGGCTGAGGGGTAGACGTGTATCCTCAGATGGATGGGATGTATCTCCATGGTGATACATGATAGGCCAGACAGATGATTTATGAGCGAGGGCTGAGGGCTAGACGTGTATCCTCAGATGGATGGGATGTATCTTCGTGGTGATAGATGATAGGCCAGACAGATGATTTATGAGCAAGGGCTGAGGGGTAGACGTGTATCCTCAGATGGATGGGATGTATCTCCATGGTGATAGATGATAGGCCAGACAGATGATTTTTGAGCGAGGGCTGAGGGGTAGACGTGTATCCTCAGATGGATGGGATGTATCTCCATGGTGATACATGATAGGCCAGACAGATGATTTATGAGCGAGGGCTGAGGGCTAGACGTGTATCCTCAGATGGATGGGATGTATCTTCGTGGTGATAGATGATAGGCCAGACAGATGTGAGCGTTGCATAAAGAGAATAGATAGCCTAAATAGTAGCCTAAATGCTAAAAAGACAGAAACACTTTCCCCATGTTCAGCATCAGCAACCTGATCCCCTTGCTGTTCTCTAATGCTAGGAGCAACAATGACGGTGCACTCTGCTAGGAGAGATAGAGAGAGGGAGAGCAGGAGGGAGGGGAAGGAGAGAGAGAGAGCGAGAGATAGAGAGAGGGAGAGCAGGAGGGAGGGGGAAGGAGAAAGAGAGAGAGAGAGAGAGAGAGAGAGAGGGAGAGCAGGAGGGAGGGGGAAGGAGAAAGAGAGAGAGAGAGAGAGAGAGAGAGAGGGAGAGCAGGAGGGAGGGGGAAGGAGAAAGAGAGAGAGAGCGAGAGATAGAGAGAGGGAGAGCAGGAGGGAGGGGGAAGGAGAAAGAGAGAGAGATGGAGAGATAGAGAGGGGGAGAGCAGGAGGGAGGGGGAAGGAGAAAGAGAGAGAGAGTGAGAGAAAGAGAGAAAGCGAGCAGGAGAGAGGGGGAGGAGAGAAATGGGGAAGGGAAGGAGCAGAGAAGTAAGGAGATAGGAAGAAGAGAGATTTGGGGAGGGGAAAGAGAGAGGGCTAGGGAGAGTGAGAAAGGAAGATTGGGGAGAAGAGCCTCTTCCAGCTGCTGCTGCTCAGACTGCAGCCAGTGGGCTGAGAGAGAGAGCTATTTTTACTACTGTACTCCTGTGTGCTAGGGGAAGGTTGAGGGGGAGAACACACACATGCACACACACATGCAGGCACATTCACGCAAACACACACATACAAACACACTATGTCCAATGAAGTGTGAGGCTCTGCCCTGATGTCCTTTTACCTAATGATGCTTGTGATATGAATGTGCTTGTGTGTGTGTGTGTGTACGTGTGTGTGTGTTAATACACGTACCTGTGTGTGTGTGTGTGCACATGGGCATGCGCTCACCTTTGTGACTTTCCCCTTAAAACTCAGACACACCGGTAGGATTGTCAAACGTTTGTGTCCGCAGTCAATCTCTTTTGTGTTCAAACTGCAAAGACCTTTGAAGTAATCAGCCAGCCTTGTTAAAATACTCCAAACCAGAAGGTGCATATCCATGCTTATTGCTTATGGTCTAGATTCCAATTATTCTGTGCTAATGTTGCTATTTTTTAGAAAGCCCTTGTTGATACTAGCCTGAGTTGATACTAGCCACAGTTAGATAACTACCTAGCAATATGATGAAGAAACAATATAATTCCCTCTCCATAATCCCATACTGCCAGTGCCAGCCCATAGTCAAATGTTTAGCTAGCTAGCTAATGTTAGCATATTCACTAGGTAGCGCAACATAGCCAAAGATTTTCACAACTAAACTAAGATAGACCACAGCTTGTCGTTTCCAATGGGTCATAGTGGGCAGAACAGGCAAGGAGGTGGGCAGAGCCAAGTACGCGCTAGCGCTATCCTATTGGTGCGTTCTATTATGCATCTGCATATTTCTGTTAGGGGACGCCTACTCTGAAGTGCGGTAACTCAATTTGCCTTTGCACTCCTTCTAAACTGCGCACATTTTTTTAAGTTTACAAAACATAGTCCAATCTGTTCATAACAGATTCTAGTTTTGGGAATAGAAAACTGTATTGAGATCAAATGTTTAATCGATGAGAATGTAGAATGTCGGCCAAAATCTACCTCGCTCCATCTTGTCCCTCTGTGGGCTTCCTCTCACTACCATATTTGGTGGTCAGTGGAAATGCCAACCGGATGCTTCACATTTATACATCCAGTGAAATATCTGTCTCATTGTTCTATCTGTGACATAACTAGCTAGCTAACTCAGCAGCTAACAAAGGCAGCTGTTTCATGCTAACTAGCTAATCCATTGTGATTTAATGATAATATCAATACTAGCTACAATAGTTAGCTAGCTTAGAGGAAGTCTTTAGTGTTGTGTGCATTGCGTCTGTACACTTAGCTAGCTACCATACCCAAGGCTACATTGCATATGAAGTGGGACTGGCTCATCTGTGGATGTAGCCTACTCAGAAAATGTCCTCTTTTATCCATTTTTGTTTTTGCCTCCCCACGTGGGGATTCGTGCTCTCTGATTGGCTCAAAGTCAAGTTATTGGCCACTGACGAGCATTGCGATTCTACAAGTACAATCGGTAGATTTGTCTCTACTGGTACCACTTTTGTTCTAACAAGAGAAGCAACAGCCTCCCACTGTGATAAGTACCTATCGGCAGTCTATCGGCAGTGAGATTCTTGGTGTGTTTCATGCTTTAAAAATGTAAAATGCCTGCACTGAGTGATTCTCATGGCCCTATCTATTACTACTGTTTTAGGACTCTTTTAGTCCCTTGGACTAATCTTCCAAGAGTCCTTAACATTAAAATACAATTTATAATACAAACACACTTTCACATATAACACACTATTACAAACATACATAATACACTAGCATAATGACCCAATAAATACTCAATCTAAAAAAAGATTGATTCTTCATCTACTATAGTCCCACAACATTTCTATATACTATATTTAAATTGTTTTTAAATAATGTTTAAACTTATATATTGAAAGGTTTCTAGTTTGCTCAGTTAATTTATTCCATTTCTTTATTGCTCTAAATCGAAATGTTCTTTTGCCCATTTCTTTTTTCTGTCTGGATAACGCATAGATGGTGGACAATCTATTCCTAGTATTTACGGAATGTCTGTCTCTTACCAACTGAATACCATTGTGAATAGAACTTGGCTGTTTTAAATGATGTATATTATAAATTAAGATAAGCATGTTTGAACCGATTGTCTTGCTGCATAAATTGTAGTATCATCTGCAAATATAGTAGCTTGAGTTTCAACCAAGGCACAGGGGAGGTCGTTGGTGTATATTAAGTAGAGAAGTGGCCCAAGGCAGCTGCCCTGCGGTATTCCACAGTTTAACACATTAGGGGAAGAAAATGAACCATTGACATAGGCAGACTGTTTCCTGTAATCTGTAATCAGATCATTATTTTCCATATACTCCCACATTTGTCTACTCACAATACCCTCCAATATCTTACTGAGTGTAGGGAGTAGACTAATTGGTCGACTATTGGCAGGAGCAATGGGTTCTTTGCAGTCTTTCGGAATAGGACACAGTTTCGCATGCTTCCATACATTTCCAAACAACCCCTTTTCCAGTGACCAATTAAATATGTATCTCAGTGGAACTGTTTAGGTGAACTGTGGGAAAGTTTTTAAAAAAGGGTTCCAAAAGGGTTCTTCAGCTGTCTCCATAGGAGAACCCATTTTGGTTCCAGGTAGAACACTCTGTGGTTCCAGGTAGAAGAACCATTTTGGGGATCCATGTACTGTAGAATCCTCTGTAGAAAGGTTTTTAGATGGAACCCAAAAGGGTTCTACCTAGAATCAAAAGGGTTCTACCTGAAACCAAAAAGGGTTCTTCAAAGGCTTCTCGATATGGGGACAGCTGAAGAACCCTTCAAGAACTCTTTCAGGTTTCTTTTTCTCTAATAGTGTATATGTAGCTACTGTATGTACTGTAACGTGTGTTACTCATACTCATATTCCAATTCTATTTGATGATTGACTAGTTGTTATTGTTATACTATTCAATTTTAATCTGCTATAGATTTTAAACAGCTCACTAAAATGTTGTTTTATCTCAATATCATTAAAACTATATCTAAATAACAAAGGATATTTGGTTCAGCCGTGTTGTTATCATTCAGTGCCAATACTACTGTCCCTTTAAGAACCATGACGTCCGACTAGACCATGGAGGCCAAGTCCTTGACCAGGTATGCCCATTCCGCTCTACTATGACCGATCCATGGGTCAGGGGGACCGGTCAGAGTGGTCATGTAGTGGTCAGGTCTCCCTAACAAGCACACCAAGTTCAACTGGAAACAGGGCTCCCCTGTCAATCAGTATAGAGGTCTGCTTCTCAGGGTTTCATCCTGGTTGAATGTGGTCCTCTCATATGAACAGAAATCATCAGGGATTCATCAAAGGGTGGTTATAGGGGACAGAGAGAGAGTGAGAACGAGAGAGACTGTTCCAAAACTGTTCCATTCATCATACTTGATAAGTCAACAGAGCCATGATAGAAATGTGTCTGTTTATTCACTGTGTTCAACAGAGCATACTGTATGTACTGTAAATACCTCTTCATGTGCAGCATATGTTTACTGCTCAATATTTACTGCTCGTATTACTTATTTAGTCCACATGCAATAAAAGTAATGCAATTCCTCCCTGTACAACCACACTAATGTCACCGTGAGTCAATCAAATCAGAACCAGCCGCTGCCAGCACAGTCTTGACTGGAGTCCAACTCATGAAAACCCTATTTCATTCCCATTCCTCCTAGTGCAGATCCATCCATCCAGTGGTCCCATTAGCGCCCAGTGCCGTGGTCCTCTCCCCAGTCTTTGATCAACAGACAGAATGCCTGTTAAATGCCAGCCTGTCCAGTGTCTGTCCAGTGTCTCTCATCGCTACGCCGGCCCGTACTCCCACATAGTAGAATGGGGTTCTTGTTTGAATCCACTGCCCTGGAAAGTTGTAGAACTGCTATTCCCTCCTCACCCCATCGTGCATGACTGATGAATCAGAGATGTGTGAGAGATAGGAGAGGATGAAAGTGAGAGGACAGTGCCAGGAGAGAGGGAGCAGACAAAAGACATGGTTGACTGGATAAACGACAACATAAACAAGGACAACGGCTAATGACAGCTGGCCACATCATTGTGCGGATAGGAGCACGAGAGGAGAAGAAGTTCAAATGAAGGGGTTGATGTGGGAAACACTATGAAGAGAGAAGGAGGAGAAGAGAGAGAGTGTGAGAGAGAAAGGGGAATACCTAGTCAGTTGCACACTGAATGCATTCAACTAGAGAGGGAGAGAGGGAGAGAGAGAGAGAGAGAGAGAGAGAGAGAGAGAGAGAGAGAGAGATTTTGTTCTCTTCATGAACTCTGTTTCTTGGTCATCCTGAGTACTTCCTTTTTCTCTTCAGCAGGGGCAGTGGCTAATCTCCTCCAATCACAGTGTAGCGCTTGTAATCCAGCCATATCCCCTCCGGGACAGTCGGAGAGGGAGCATCATCACAACATCACAGAACAAATGCGCCAGGGGGGCCTGGGAGGAACGGGGGGAGGGAGGAGGGAGAGCATATACATCACACAGCAGAAGCTGCTTTCCAACAAGGATGGAGAATGTGAGAGGAGGTGGGGCGAGAGACACAGGAGGAGGGGCATGCAGGGAGCCAGGCAGAGAGAGAGAATGATCATTTCTATTTTTGGGCTCTTATCTGTGGACCACCGCTGGACTTTATCATTACAGTGTGTGTGTGTCATGTTGCTGAGCGATGTCATGTCGCCCAGCAACATGACGTCTAACTTGCGTCTACTGGTTTCTTGCGTCTACACTCAGGCAAGATTCAGCTGGTGGGAGAGGGAATGAGGAAGGAATATTTTACAATTTTTTTTTTTGTGGAAAAGGAATTGCACAATTCCCAACATAATGAATGTCTAGCTTGTCATTATTTGGCTCATAAACAGTAGGTAGGAGGGCTTGTATTAAAAGCAGAGGTGTAACGTTCTCCCTGTAGTATTCTTGAAAATAAATGTCACAACCCAATATTGCGATAAAACGAATTTTACACTATCAAACTCATACTCTGGAATCAAGTCCCCTCTTGGATGGTAAAGGACAATTATTACCATCAAAGATACCCTACATTGCCAAAAGTATGTGGACATCCCTTCAAATTAGTGGATTTAGCTATTTCAGTCACACACGTTGCTGACAGGTCTATAAAATCGAGCACACAGCCATGCAATCTCCATAGACAAATATTGGCTCCATGCCTTTCAACGTGGCACCGTCATAGGATGCCACCTTTCCAACAAGTCAAGTTTGGCAAATTTCTGCCCTGCTAGAGCTGCCCCGGTCAACTGTAAGTGCTGTTATTGTGAAGTGGAACCATCTAGGAGCAACAATGGCTCAGCCACGAAGTGGTAGGCCCCACAAGCTCACAGAATTGGGCCGCCGAGTGCTGAAGTGCGTAGTGTGTAAAAATGGTCTGTTCTCGGTTGCAACACTGACTACTGAGTTCCAAACTGCCTTTTCAAGCAACGTCAGCACAAGGATTCATGAAATGGGTTTCCATGGCCGAGCAGCTGCATACAAGCCTAAAATCACCATGCGCAATGCCAAGCGTCGGCTGGAGTGGTGTAAAGCTCGCCCCCATGTGACTCTGGAGCAGTGGAAACGTGTTCTCTGAAGTGATGAATCACGCTTCACAATCTGGCAGTGCAACGGACAAGTCTGGGTTTGGAGGATGCCAGGAGAACGCTACCTACTCCAATGCATAGTGCCAACGGTAAAGTTTGGTGGAGGAGGAATAATGGTCTGGGGCTATTTTTCATGGTTAGTGCTAGGCCCCTTAGTTCCAGTGAAGATAAATCTTAACACTACATCACAGAACAGAATCTAGACGATTCTGTGCTTCTAACTTTGTAGCAACAGTTTAGGGAAGGCCCTTTCCTGTTTCAGCATGACAATGCCCCCATGCACAAAGTGCCATCCTATTTAATAGTTTGTCGAGATCAGTGTGGAAGAACTTGACTGGCCTGCACAGAGCCCTGACCTCAAACCCATCCAACACCTTTGAGATGAATTGGAATGTCAACTGTGAGCCAGGCCTAATCGCCCAACATCAGTGCCCAAACTCACTAATGCTCATGGCTGAACGGAAGCAAGTCCCTGCAGCAATGTTCCAACATCTAGCGAAAAGTCTTCCCAGAAGAGTGGAGGCTGTAATAGCAGCAAAGGGGGACCAACTCTATATTAATGCCCATGATTTGGAATGAGATGTTCGACGAGCAGGTGTCCACATACTTTTGGTCATTTAGTGCACATTGATTATGTAAGCAATGATGTATTATCCCATCTTCTGCATGTAGTCCTGTCCCCACTTGGAATGGAAGGGCAGTCTATGGTCTCAGACCCTGACGGAGGCAGGATGGATGATGATCATGAGGAGATAACAACACTGGCCCCCTCAAGGACAAAGGACCCAGGAATGTGGCATCCCTCCAAGTCGCCTGCCCGAAAAAAAATTGAGCTGAGCACCATACAATCAATACAGCTAATATAGCTAAAAATATGTGGACCCAAGCAGGCAGCTAGATGAAATATGAGTGCTGGAAAGAGAAAAGGCCACAACACAGCAACATTTAGTGGCTTTGACATCACCACATCGCCTTACTGATGCAGCAAGAGCCTCGCCTTACATCCAGACGCATGCATGTAGTGGCTTGATGTAGACCTGAAATGAGAACCTCTTATTTCCTGTTAACAGTTAGATGACCTGGTACATGATGTACCTGAGGCATTCTGTATCAGGCTGCAATGATTCACCTGCAGCCCTTTGGAACAGTAACGGGGTTCTGCCTTATTGGATAGGAGGAACAGTGTGTGTGTGTGTGTGTGTGTGTGTGTGTGTGTGTGTGTGTGTGTGTGTGTGTGTGTGTGTGTGTGTGTGTGTGTGTGTGTGTGTGTGTGTGTGTGTGTGTGTGTGTGTGTGTGTGTGTGTGTGTGTGTGTGTGTGTGTGTGTGTGTGTGTGTGTGTGTTGAATTGAATGTGGGTATGTAGTCTCTTTAGATTGTGGATGTATGATTCATGTAAGAAGTCAATAGCAAATATAGAAGGCAGAGAGAGAGAAAGAGAGAGGGAGAGAGAGATAGAGACAGAGAGAGAGAAAGAGAGAGAGAGAGAGAGAGAGAGAGAGGGAGAGAGAGAAGAGAGAGCTGTGGGTTGGCAGCACACTACAGCACACTGCCTGCCATAAGTCGAGGGACAGTGTCTGACAGACCAATCAACCTGCACATGTACTCTACTGTATGCTTATTGTTATTGTTGAATGTATGGTTATTTTGACCCTTGGTTAATGTTGTTACTGTTGTACCATTGACCATTTTGATTCTCATTTTAATTTTTTTGTAATATAGTAATAGTAATGGAGATTATGCATCCAGATTACATATGTGTACACTGGACAGTTATGTTGACCAGAGCTCATTCAAACTGCATCCTAGCAAATACTCTCATAGCAAGAATAACCATCTATAGTGTGACAGGACAATTCCTGCATCACCAGTTTGTCGTCTTTTCAGAGGACAGACACATAGCTTTCCAAGGAAATGGTGATTTTCTCTCAGCAGCTCCAGGAGCAACAGAAGGTCACAGCTTATTTGCACCACATGGAGTATAAGTGTCTGAATTCCTTCTCTTCCTGGTAGAAAGGAAGCCAGGCTAAGACGCTAGCTGTCTGTCAATAGCACTGCAGCCAAGGCAGACACACTGAAAGGTCTCCATTTGCAGTGTTGGAGGGTCACAACCATTTGATATTTTTCACAGCGCTTACTGAGCCAACCTGTGAAAGGTTGGATTGGATGACACCAATGTACTGTAAGACAATCTTTGGTATAGGCCTATGGGCTTTGCAAAACCCCATTGGATTGTATGGGCATAGAGTGTGGTGGAAAACCATGTATTATGCAAAGATAAGTGTCTTTGAGTTTCGGAACTGGACAATATAAATAATGTAGACACTGTATATAAAAGGAACTGGACAATAGAAATAATGTAGACACTGTATATAAAAGGAACTGGACAATATAAATAATGTAGACACTGTATATAAAAGGAACTGGACAATATAAATAATGTAGACACTGTATATAAAAGGAACTGGACAATAGAAATAATGTAGACACTGTATATAAAAGGAACTGGACAATAGAAATAATGTAGACACTGTATATAAAAGGAACTGGACTGTAGAAATAATGTAGACACTGTATATAAAAGGAACTGGACAATAGAAATAATGTAGACACTGTATATAAAAGGAACTGGACTGTAGAAATAATGTAGACACTGTATATAAAAGGAACAGGACTGTAGAAATAATGTAGACACTGTATATAAAAGGAACTGGACTGTAGAAATAATGTAGACACTGTATATAAAAGGAACTGGACAATATAAATAATGTAGACACTGTATATAAAAGGAACTGGACAATAGAAATAATGTAGACACTGTATATAAAAGGAACTGGACTGTAGAAATAATGTAGACACTGTATATAAAAGGAACTGGACAATAGAAATAATGTAGACACTGTATATAAAAGGAACTGGACTGTAGAAATAATGTAGACACTGTATATAAAAGGAACTGGACAATATAAATAATGTAGACACTGTATATAAAAGGAACTGGACTGTAGAAATAATGTAGACACTGTATATAAAAGGAACTGGACAATAGAAATAATGTAGACACTGTATATAAAAGGAACTGGACAATATAAATAATGTAGACACTGTATATAAAAGGAACTGGACTGTAGAAATAATGTAGACACTGTATATAAAAGGAACTGGACAATAGAAATAATGTAGACACTGTATATAAAAGGAACTGGACTGTAGAAATAATGTAGACACTGTATATAAAAGGAACTGGACTGTAGAAATAATGTAGACACTGTATATAAAAGGAACTGGACAATAGAAATAATGTAGACACTGTATATAAAAGGAACTGGACAATATAAATAATGTAGACACTGTATATAAAAGGAACTGGACTGTAGAAATAATGTAGACACTGTATATAAAAGGAACTGGACAATAGAAATAATGTAGACACTGTATATAAAAGGAACTGGACAATAGAAATAATGTAGACACTGTATATAAAAGGAACTGGACTGTAGAAATAATGTAGACACTGTATATAAAAGGAACTGGACAATAGAAATAATGTAGACACTGTATATAAAAGGAACTGGACTGTAGAAATAATGTAGACACTGTATATAAAAGGATCTGGACTGTAGAAATAATGTAGACACTGTATATAAAAGGAACTGGACAATAGAAATAATGTAGACACTGTATATAAAAGGAACTGGACAATAGAAATAATGTAGACACTGTATATAAAAGGAACTGGACAATAGAAATAATGTAGACACTGTATATAAAAGGAACTGGACAATAGAAATAATGTAGACACTGTATATAAAAGGAACTGGACAATAGAAATAATGTAGACACTGTATATAAAAGGAACTGGACTGTAGAAATAATGTAGACACTGTATATAAAAGGAACTGGACAATAGAAATAATGTAGACACTGTATATAAAAGGAACTGGACAATAGAAATAATGTAGACACTGTATATAAAAGGAACTGGACAATAGAAATAATGTAGACACTGTATATAAAAGGAACTGGACTGTAGAAATAATGTAGACACTGTATATAAAAGGAACTGGACTGTAGAAATAATGTAGACACTGTATATAAAAGGAACTGGACAATATAAATAATGTAGACACTGTATATAAAAGGAACTGGACTGTAGAAATAATGTAGACACTGTATATAAAAGGAACTGGACAATAGAAATAATGTAGACACTGTATATAAAAGGAACTGGACAATAGAAATAATGTAGACACTGTATATAAAAGGAACTGGACTGTAGAAATAATGTAGACACTGTATATAAAAGGAACTGGACAATAGAAATAATGTAGACACTGTATATAAAAGGAACTGGACTGTAGAAATAATGTAGACACTGTATATAAAAGGAACTGGACTGTAGAAATAATGTAGACACTGTATATAAAAGGAACTGGACAATAGAAATAATGTAGACACTGTATATAAAAGGAACTGGACAATAGAAATAATGTAGACACTGTATATAAAAGGAACTGGACAATAGAAATAATGTAGACACTGTATATAAAAGGAACTGGACAATAGAAATAATGTAGACACTGTATATAAAAGGAACTGGACAATAGAAATAATGTAGACACTGTATATAAAAGGAACTGGACTGTAGAAATAATGTAGACACTGTATATAAAAGGAACTGGACAATAGAAATAATGTAGACACTGTATATAAAAGGAACTGGACAATATAAATAATGTAGACACTGTATATAAAAGGAACTGGACAATAGAAATAATGTAGACACTGTATATAAAAGGAACTGGACAATAGAAATAATGTAGACACTGTATATAAAAGGAACTGGACTGTAGAAATAATGTAGACACTGTATATAAAAGGAACTGGACAATATAAATAATGTAGACACTGTATATAAAAGGAACTGGACTGTAGAAATAATGTAGACACTGTATATAAAAGGAACTGGACAATAGAAATAATGTAGACACTGTATATAAAAGGAACTGGACAATATAAATAATGTAGACACTGTATATAAAAGGAACTGGACTGTAGAAATAATGTAGACACTGTATATAAAAGGAACTGGACAATAGAAATAATGTAGACACTGTATATAAAAGGAACTGGACTGTAGAAATAATGTAGACACTGTATATAAAAGGAACTGGACTGTAGAAATAATGTAGACACTGTATATAAAAGGAACTGGACAATAGAAATAATGTAGACACTGTATATAAAAGGAACTGGACAATATAAATAATGTAGACACTGTATATAAAAGGAACTGGACTGTAGAAATAATGTAGACACTGTATATAAAAGGAACTGGACAATAGAAATAATGTAGACACTGTATATAAAAGGAACTGGACAATAGAAATAATGTAGACACTGTATATAAAAGGAACTGGACTGTAGAAATAATGTAGACACTGTATATAAAAGGAACTGGACAATAGAAATAATGTAGACACTGTATATAAAAGGAACTGGACTGTAGAAATAATGTAGACACTGTATATAAAAGGATCTGGACTGTAGAAATAATGTAGACACTGTATATAAAAGGAACTGGACAATAGAAATAATGTAGACACTGTATATAAAAGGAACTGGACAATAGAAATAATGTAGACACTGTATATAAAAGGAACTGGACAATAGAAATAATGTAGACACTGTATATAAAAGGAACTGGACAATAGAAATAATGTAGACACTGTATATAAAAGGAACTGGACAATAGAAATAATGTAGACACTGTATATAAAAGGAACTGGACTGTAGAAATAATGTAGACACTGTATATAAAAGGAACTGGACAATAGAAATAATGTAGACACTGTATATAAAAGGAACTGGACAATAGAAATAATGTAGACACTGTATATAAAAGGAACTGGACAATAGAAATAATGTAGACACTGTATATAAAAGGAACTGGACTGTAGAAATAATGTAGACACTGTATATAAAAGGAACTGGACTGTAGAAATAATGTAGACACTGTATATAAAAGGAACTGGACAATATAAATAATGTAGACACTGTATATAAAAGGAACTGGACTGTAGAAATAATGTAGACACTGTATATAAAAGGAACTGGACAATAGAAATAATGTAGACACTGTATATAAAAGGAACTGGACAATAGAAATAATGTAGACACTGTATATAAAAGGAACTGGACTGTAGAAATAATGTAGACACTGTATATAAAAGGAACTGGACAATAGAAATAATGTAGACACTGTATATAAAAGGAACTGGACTGTAGAAATAATGTAGACACTGTATATAAAAGGAACTGGACTGTAGAAATAATGTAGACACTGTATATAAAAGGAACTGGACAATAGAAATAATGTAGACACTGTATATAAAAGGAACTGGACAATAGAAATAATGTAGACACTGTATATAAAAGGAACTGGACAATAGAAATAATGTAGACACTGTATATAAAAGGAACTGGACAATAGAAATAATGTAGACACTGTATATAAAAGGAACTGGACAATAGAAATAATGTAGACACTGTATATAAAAGGAACTGGACTGTAGAAATAATGTAGACACTGTATATAAAAGGAACTGGACAATAGAAATAATGTAGACACTGTATATAAAAGGAACTGGACAATATAAATAATGTAGACACTGTATATAAAAGGAACTGGACAATAGAAATAATGTAGACACTGTATATAAAAGGAACTGGACAATAGAAATAATGTAGACACTGTATATAAAAGAAGGGAGAAGTGTAATCCCGTTCACATTGCTCTGTTCAAATGAATGATGTTTGTGTTTGCATTGAATTGGTGGGTATGGGCTCCACTAGATGGTTCCTAAGATTACTGGTAAATAGGAAATAATCTGCAAGTGCAGCCAGACAGTTCATTCTGTGTGAAATCTCATCGTCACAGAACCATTGGGTTCACCATATTCGCTCCGTCGGTGTGAATGAGATTCCACTTTGTGCGTCATGATCGTCACACAAACTCGACGTACTTTCCAATGCCTAACATAAGAAAGTATTCTGAAACATGCTTTAGACTTTTTGTATTTGAATAGAGAGCTGGTCCTGAATAGAGAACTGGTCCTGAATAGAGACCTGGTCCTGAACAGAGAACTGGTCCTGAATAGAGAGCTGGTCCTGAATAGAGACCTGGTCCTGAATAGAGAGCTGGTCCTGAATAGAGAACTGGTCCTGAATAGAGAACTGGTTCTGAATAGAGAGCTGGTTCTGAATAGAGAGCTGGTCCTGAATAGAGAACTGGTTCTGAATAGAGAACTGGTCCTGAATAGAGAACTGGTCCTGAATAGAGAACTGGTTCTGAATAGAGAACTGGTCCTGAATAGAGAACTGGTCCTGAATAGAGAACTGGTTCTGAATAGAGAACTGGTTCTGAATAGAGAACTGGTCCTGAATAGAGAACTGGTCCTGAATAGAGAACTGGTTCTGAATAGAGAACTGGTCCTGAATAGAGACCTGGGCCTGAATAGTTCAATAGAGAAGCCTTTTGTTATCACCAATCTAAACTATCGACTGTGTGCATAAACGCACAGACACAGACATGCTGTTAATGATAAAACCATTGGCTGATGAAAGAGCTTTTTGATAATGTTTAAAATCCATAGAACACTGTCCTCGGGGAAGAGATGCCCGTGGCCAAGTAATCTGTTCTGTGGTGCTGCAACGCACAAAACACACGTACACATTTTCAGACGCACGCACGCATGCACACACATACACATTCAATAAACTCACACACATTTGCAGATGCATGTACGCACACACACACACACACACACACACACACACACATTTCCCAATGTAATTCATGCTGGGGATTATTTAATTTAGTGTCTCTGCCGTCACAGTCCATCTCGTCTCCAAGGACACGCTAACGACCCCATTAAATACAGTGAGGAGTCCTGAGGTTTGTTGATGGGTGTGTGTGTGTGTGTGTCACTAGATGTATGACACAACCCATGTGCCAGCTGTGTGTGTGTGCGTGTGTGAAGTTGTGTATGAAGCTGTGTATGAAGCTGTGTATGAAGCTGTGTGTGAAGCTGTGTGTGAAGTTGTGTATGAAGTTGTGTATGAAGCTGTGTATGAAGCTGTGTATGAAGCTGTGTGTGAAGCTGTGTGTACATGTTTTACTACGTTATCAGGTCCAGAATGCCCTGACAAGTGACCAGAATGTCCTGACAAGTGACCAGAATGTCCTGACAAGTGACCAGAATGTCCTGACAAGTGACCAGAATGTCCTGACAAGTCACCAGAATGTCCTGACAAGTGACCAGAATGTCCTGACAAGTGACCAGAATGTCCTGACAAGTGACCAGAATGTCCTGACAAGTGACCAGAATGTCCTGACAAGTCACCAGAATGTCCTGACAAGTGACCAGAATGTCCTGACAAGTGACCAGAATGTCCTGACAAGTGACCAGAATGTCCTGACAAGTGACCAGAATGTCCTGACAAGTGACCAGAATGTCCTGACAAGTGACCAGAATATCCTGACAAGTGAGCAGAATGTCCTGACAAGTGACCAGAATGTCCTGAAAAGTGAGCAGAATGTCCTGACAAGTGAGCAGAATGTCCTGACAAGTGAGCAGAATGTCCTGACAAGTGACCAGAATGTCCTGACAAGTGAGCAGAATGTCCTGACAAGTCACCAGAATGTCCTGACAAGTGAGCAGAATGTCCTGACAAGTGAGCAGAATGTCCTGACAAGTGAGCAGAATGTCCTGACAAGTGACCAGAATGTCCTGACAAGTCACCAGAATGTCCTGACAAGTGACCAGAATGTCGTGACAAGTGACCAGAATGTCCTGACAAGTGAGCAGAATGTCCTGACAAGTGACCAGAATGTCCTGACAAGTGACCAGAATGTCCTGACAAGTGACCAGAATGTCCTAATAAGTGAGCAGAATGTCCTGACAAGTGACCAGAATGTGCTGACAAGTGACCAGAATGTCCTGACAAGTGAGCAGAATGTCCTGACAAGTGAGCAGAATGTCCTGACAAGTGACCAGAATGTCCTGACAAGTCACCAGAATGTCCTGACAAGTGACCAGAATGTCCTGACAAGTGACCAGAATGTCGTGACAAGTGACCAGAATGTCCTGACAAGTCACCAGAATGTCCTGACAAGTGACCAGAATGTCCTGACAAGTGACCAGAATGTCCTGACAAGTGACCAGAATGTCCTGACAAGTGAGCAGAATGTCCTGACAAGTCACCAGAATGTCCTGACAAGTGAGCAGAATGTCCTGACAAGTGAGCAGAATGTCCTGACAAGTGAGCAGAATGTCCTGACAAGTGAGCAGAATGTCCTGACAAGTGAGCAGAATGTCCTGACAAGTGACCAGAATGTCCTGACAAGTGAGCAGAATGTCCTGACAAGTGAGCAGAATGTCCTGACAAGTGAGCAGAATGTCCTGACAAGTGACCAGAATGTCCTGACAAGTGACCAGAATGTCCTGACAAGTGAGCAGAATGTCCTGACAAGTGAGCAGAATGTCCTGACAAGTGACCAGAATGTCCTGACAAGTCACCAGAATGTCCTGACAAGTGACCAGAATGTCCTGACAAGTGACCAGAATGTCGTGACAAGTGACCAGAATGTCCTGACAAGTCACCAGAATGTCCTGACAAGTGACCAGAATGTCCTGACAAGTGACCAGAATGTCCTGACAAGTGACCAGAATGTCCTGACAAGTGAGCAGAATGTCCTGACAAGTCACCAGAATGTCCTGACAAGTGACCAGAATGTCCTGACAAGTGACCAGAATGTCATGACAAGTGAGCAGAATGTCCTGACAAGTGAGCAGAATGTCCTGACAAGTGAGCAGAATGTCCTGACAAGTGACCAGAATGTCCTGACAAGTGAGCAGAATGTCCTGACAAGTGAGCAGAATGTCCTGACAAGTGAGCAGAATGTCCTGACAAGTGACCAGAATGTCCTGACAAGTGACCAGAATGTCCTGACAAGTGACCAGAATGTCCTGACAAGTCACCAGAATGTCCTGACAAGTGACCAGAATGTCCTGACAAGTGACCAGAATGTCGTGACAAGTGACCAGAATGTCCTGACAAGTCACCAGAATGTCCTGACAAGTGACCAGAATGTCCTGACAAGTGACCAGAATGTCCTGACAAGTGACCAGAATGTCCTGACAAGTGAGCAGAATGTCCTGACAAGTCAACAGAATGTCCTGACAAGTGACCAGAATGTCCTGACAAGTGACCAGAATGTCATGACAAGTGAGCAGAATGTCCTGACAAGTGAGCAGAATGTCCTGACAAGTGACCAGAATGTCCTGACAAGTGAGCAGAATGTCCTGACAAGTGAGCAGAATGTCCTGACAAGTGAGCAGAATGTCCTGACAAGTGACCAGAATGTCCTGACAAGTGACCAGAATGTCCTGACAAGTGACCAGAATGTCCTGACAAGTCACCAGAATGTCCTGACAAGTGAGCAGAATGTCCTGACAAGTGAGCAGAATGTCCTGACAAGTGACCAGAATGTCCTGACAAGTCACCAGAATGTCCTGACAAGTGACCAGAATGTCCTGACAAGTGACCAGAATGTCGTGACAAGTGACCAGAATGTCCTGACAAGTCACCAGAATGTCCTGACAAGTGAGCAGAATGTCCTGACAAGTGAGCAGAATGTCCTGACAAGTGAGCAGAATGTCCTGACAAGTGAGCAGAATGTCCTGACAAGTGAGCAGAATGTCCTGACAAGTGACCAGAATGTCCTGACAAGTGAGCAGAATGTCCTGACAAGTGAGCAGAATGTCCTGACAAGTGACCAGAATGTCCTGACAAGTGACCAGAATGTCCTGACAAGTGAGCAGAATGTCCTGACAAGTGAGCAGAATGTCCTGACAAGTGAGCAGAATGTCCTGACAAGTGAGCAGAATGTCCTGACAAGTGACCAGAATGTCTTGACAAGTGAGCAGAATGTCCTGACAAGTGACCAGAATGTCCTGACAAGTCACCAGAATGTCCTGACAAGTGACCAGAATGTCCTGACAAGTGACCAGAATGTCGTGACAAGTGACCAGAATGTCCTGACAAGTCACCAGAATGTCCTGACAAGTGACCAGAATGTCCTGACAAGTGACCAGAATGTCCTGACAAGTGACCAGAATGTCCTGACAAGTGAGCAGAATGTCCTGACAAGTCACCAGAATGTCCTGACAAGTGAGCAGAATGTCCTGACAAGTGAGCAGAATGTCCTGACATTTGAGCAGAATGTCCTGACAAGTGAGCAGAATGTCCTGACAAGTGAGCAGAATGTCCTGACAAGTGACCAGAATGTCCTGACAAGTGAGCAGAATGTCCTGACAAGTGAGCAGAATGTCCTGACAAGTGAGCAGAATGTCCTGACAAGTGACCAGAATGTCCTGACAAGTGACCAGAATGTCCTGACAAGTGAGCAGAATGTCCTGACAAGTGAGCAGAATGTCCTGACAAGTGACCAGAATGTCCTGACAAGTCACCAGAATGTCCTGACAAGTGACCAGAATGTCCTGACAAGTGACCAGAATGTCGTGACAAGTGACCAGAATGTCCTGACAAGTCACCAGAATGTCCTGACAAGTGACCAGAATGTCCTGACAAGTGACCAGAATGTCCTGACAAGTGACCAGAATGTCCTGACAAGTGAGCAGAATGTCCTGACAAGTCACCAGAATGTCCTGACAAGTGACCAGAATGTCCTGACAAGTGACCAGAATGTCATGACAAGTGAGCAGAATGTCCTGACAAGTGAGCAGAATGTCCTGACAAGTGAGCAGAATGTCCTGACAAGTGACCAGAATGTCCTGACAAGTGAGCAGAATGTCCTGACAAGTGAGCAGAATGTCCTGACAAGTGAGCAGAATGTCCTGACAAGTGACCAGAATGTCCTGACAAGTGACCAGAATGTCCTGACAAGTGACCAGAATGTCCTGACAAGTCACCAGAATGTCCTGACAAGTGACCAGAATGTCCTGACAAGTGACCAGAATGTCGTGACAAGTGACCAGAATGTCCTGACAAGTCACCAGAATGTCCTGACAAGTGACCAGAATGTCCTGACAAGTGACCAGAATGTCCTGACAAGTGACCAGAATGTCCTGACAAGTGAGCAGAATGTCCTGACAAGTCACCAGAATGTCCTGACAAGTGACCAGAATGTCCTGACAAGTGACCAGAATGTCATGACAAGTCACCAGAATGTCCTGACAAGTGAGCAGAATGTCCTGACAAGTGACCAGAATGTCCTGACAAGTGAGCAGAATGTCCTGACAAGTGAGCAGAATGTCCTGACAAGTGAGCAGAATGTCCTGACAAGTGACCAGAATGTCCTGACAAGTGACCAGAATGTCCTGACAAGTGACCAGAATGTCCTGACAAGTCACCAGAATGTCCTGACAAGTGAGCAGAATGTCCTGACAAGTGAGCAGAATGTCCTGACAAGTGACCAGAATGTCCTGACAAGTCACCAGAATGTCCTGACAAGTGACCAGAATGTCCTGACAAGTGACCAGAATGTCGTGACAAGTGACCAGAATGTCCTGACAAGTCACCAGAATGTCCTGACAAGTGAGCAGAATGTCCTGACAAGTGAGCAGAATGTCCTGACAAGTGAGCAGAATGTCCTGACAAGTGAGCAGAATGTCCTGACAAGTGAGCAGAATGTCCTGACAAGTGACCAGAATGTCCTGACAAGTGAGCAGAATGTCCTGACAAGTGAGCAGAATGTCCTGACAAGTGACCAGAATGTCCTGACAAGTGACCAGAATGTCCTGACAAGTGAGCAGAATGTCCTGACAAGTGAGCAGAATGTCCTGACAAGTGAGCAGAATGTCCTGACAAGTGACCAGAATGTCCTGACAAGTGACCAGAATGTCCTGACAAGTCACCAGAATGTCCTGACAAGTGAGCAGAATGTCCTGACAAGTGAGCAGAATGTCCTGACAAGTGACCAGAATGTCCTGACAAGTGCGCAGAATGTCCTGACAAGTGACCAGAATGTCCTGACAAGTGACCAGAATGTCCTGACAAGGTAGAAAAACAAGAACATTTTTGAAAGTCAGGAATTGTTCATGTTCAGAATTTGTTAAAATACTGTTTTAGGCTTAATGGTTAGGCTTAGGTTTTAGTGTTAGGGTTAGGTTTTAGAGTTAGGGTTAGGATGTTCTCTCTGTAATGTTGAGAAGGGTCCATAAGTAAGGGTTAGGGTTAGGTTTTAGAGTTAGGGTTAGGTTTTAGAGTTAGGGTTAGGTTTTGGAGTTAGGGTTAGGGTTCTCTCTGTATTGTTGGGAAGGATCCATAAGTAAGCATTTCAGCTGTTGTTTATGAAGCATGTGACAAATAACATTTGATTTGATTTGACACATCTGACCCCAATCAGATTTTCATGCCTCGCTCACTTTATTCCTCCATCTCTCGATCTGTTTATGGTATTCACTCCTCCTTCCTTTCTGCAGAGTCATAGGGCAAAGACAACAAGGAAAGGAACAAGGAAATACAAAAACAAAGTAAACTTGTATGCACAGAAATCACTGTTACACAAAAATGTAATGTACTAGAGCCCTAGAAAATCCTTGTTGCAGAGAACGCGGACGGAATCACGGAATCCAGACATTAAATCGAAATTCAGCAATATTCAAAAATGTATAGAACTTTGTAGGAAATCTCCCCATTTTTCAGCTGGTCATTCAGTACAGCACCATTTCTGTTTCCATTCAATTAAACATTCCAGAACGTACAAACGTACTGAACGCAGCCCAGGAAGGAAATGCCCTTCAGGTCAGTGTGTGCGCTGTCACCGTGTGTGTGTGTGTATGCTTATTTGCCTATGTATGTGTGTCTCTGAGTGTGTGTGTGTGTGTGTGTGTGTGTGTGTGTGTGTGTGTGTGTGTGTGTGTTTGTGTGTGTGTGTGTGTTGACTTGAATGTGGGTATGGAGTCTCTTTAGATTGTGGATGTATGACTCATGTAAGAAGTCAATAGCAAATACAGAAGGCAGAGAGAATAGAATAGAATAATGACACAACCCCTGTGCCAGCTTCTAAGTCTTTCAGGCATTATTACACTTTTCTATCATCTGCTGACCACACACTGATCTCCTATCACTTTGTCCCTGTGGTAGACAACAGCAATATCAACGGCCTCTACTCTGACCAATGATACTTCAACACATCACACTCTGTGCAATGCCTGTCCCATCATTATATCTAATGGAAAACTTAAGTGTATGAAAGTGTGTTTGTGATATCAAAGTGTGTGTGTGTGTGTGTGTGTGTGTGTGTGTGTATGTGTGTGTGTGTCAGAGAGAGTGAATGCACTCTGCAGCAGCAGCAGAGGCTGGAAGTAAAGGTGGTCTCATCTCTCAATTTCAACTCCTGACCCTCAGAGACATGGCGTTCTGCCAAGGCACAAGGCTGTTAAATCACCACTAAATCCTTTCCTCCATTTCCCTACACCAGACACTGCTACAGTCTTTCATATATCAGCCACAGCTATAGCTTCTAACATGGGCCACACGGCTTCTTTACAAGAAGGAGTGGCTCCTGTTCCAGAGAAAAGGGACAAGAAGGCACAACTTCATGGAAGAAGACACTGTATGCCCATGTAACACTTCTCAAAGCGCTAGCTAGCTAACAACTTGACTGAACCGTGTGTTCATTTAACAAGTCATATTTTGTCAAAAGGTTGATATATTAAAGTACAGAACCCTGTAGACCTGTATAATACCTATCAAACCTACATATTTTATTAACAGTAATATAATGAACTGCAAAAACGGTGCTCAGTCTTTGTAAAATGTACAGCAATCTCAAGGAGTATTTTTCCATCAATTCAGTCATTTAACTGTCTGTTGTTCATCCTTAATTCACCAACCTCTACTATGAAGGACGATTGAACCCTCAAGTCCAGCCTGCTTTTTCTGGGATGATGCCAAGAAGGAATGTACCGTGTGAGTGTCTCCAGAATCTACAGAGACAGAGAGAAGCGTTCCAAAATGGCCACCCACTGGACCTGAGAAAAGAGCTTAGTCACTCTTGTCCTCCAAGCTTTCCCATAATATAATCAATACTCGGGTCACAGGAGCCTTCTGAGAGCTTGCGGGGGCCATTTTATGCTTCGTTAAAGTGCCAACAAGTCACCTGAGGGTTGATGGTTGACCCAAGCCACAGCTTCAACCTGCTTCCATGACCTCTGACAGCCGCCATTACTGGGCATGTCTTCAGTTTGAAACTTGAAAAACAACAAAACATGTTATTGTCTGGATCTTTGCAGTGTAGGCTGATGGTCAAAATGTATTGTGGTGTTGATGGGAGTAAGTAGTTGCCTAGCTACCAAGACTCCTTGACTGGTCAAAGGCTACGCCATGCCCATGGATGTAAGTTCCTTCTCCACAATGAGTGTGGATCTGAGTACATCCCTGACCCTTCACCAAATGCTAACACATTCTGAGCCTTCTGATTGGTCCAGAAACCAATGGGTTTGGCCAGAACATACAGTGGGGCAAAAATTATTTACTCAGCCACCAATTGTGCAAGTTCTCCCACTTAAAAAGATGAGAGACGCCTGTAATTTTCATCATAGGTACACTTCAACCATGACTGACAAAATGAGAAAAAAAAATCCCCAAAATCACATTGTAGGATTTTTAATGATTTTATTTGCAAATTATGGTGGAAAATAAGTATTTGGTCAATAACAAAAGTTTATCTCAATACTTTTTTGTATACCCTTTTCTGTAAGTCTTCACAAGGTTTTCACACACTGTTGCTGGTATTTTGGCCCATTCCTCCATGCAGATCTCTAGAGCAGTGATGTTTTGGGGCTGTTGCTGGGCAACACGGACTTTCAACTCCCTCCAAATATTTTCTATGGGGTTGAGATCTGGAGACTGGCTAGGCCACTCCAGGACCTTGAAATGCTTCTTACTAAGCCACTCCTTCGTTGCCCGGGCGGTGTGTTTGGGATCATTGTCATGCTGAAAGACCCAGCCACGTTTCATCTTCAATGCCCTTGCTGATAGAAGGAGGTTTTCACTCAAAATCTCACGATACATGGCCCCATTCATTCTTTCCTTTACACGGATCAGTCGTCCTGGTCCCTTTGCAGAAAAACAGCCCCAAGCATGATGTTTCCACCCCCATGCTTCACAGTAGGTATGGTGTTCTTTGGATGCAACTCAGCATTCTTTGTCCTCCAAACACGACGAGTTGAGTTTTTACCAAAAAGTTATATTTTGGTTTCATCTGACCATATGTCATTCTCCCAATCTTCTTCTGGATCATCCAAATGCTCTCTAGCAAACTTCAGACGGGCCTGGACATGTACTGGCTTAAGCAGGGGGACACGTCTGGCACTGCAGGATTTTAGTCCCTGGCGGCGTAGTGTGTTACTGATGGTAGGCTTTGTTACTTTGGTCCCAGCTCTCTGCAGGTCATTCACTAGGTCCCCCCGTGTGGTTCTGGGATTTTTGCTCACCGTTCTTGTGATCATTTTGACCCCACGGGGTGAGATCTTGTGTGGAGCCCCAGATCGAGGGAGATTATCACTGGTTCCTAATAATTGCTCCCACAGTTGATTTCTTCAATCCAAGCTGCTTACCTATTGCAGATTCAGTCTTCCCAGCCTGGTGCAGGTCTAGAATTTTGTTTCTGGTGTCCTTTGACAGCTCTTTGGTCTTGGCCATAGTGGAGTTTGGAGTGTGACTGTTTGAGGTTGTGGACAGGTGTCTTTTATACTGATAACAAGTTCAAACAGGTGCCATTAATACAGGTAACGAGTGGAGGACAGAGGAGCCTCTTAAAGAAGAAGTTGCAGGTCTGTGAGAGCCAGAAATCTTGCGTGTTTGTAGGTGACCAAATACTTATTTTCCACCATAATTTCAAATAAATTCATTAAAAATCCTACAATGTGATTTTCTGGATTTTTTTTCTCATTTTGTCTGTCATAGTTGAAGTGTACCTATGCTGACAATTACAGGCCTCTCTCATCTTTTTAAGTGGGAGAACTTGCACAATTGGTGGCTGACTAAATACTTTTTTGCCCCACTGTATATGGGTAAAGCAACGCCCCTCGTGCCCCTGGTCACCACAAACGACTTTAATGACGGCCGTCTCAGACTAAAGTATGTAGCGAACAACAGAGCAACAGAGCAATTCAGTGTGAGTCGTCAGGCTAATAAGTAAGTAATGTAGTGAAGCTGTGAGTGTAGCAGGCAATAGAATAGAATCAGGATAGAACGCAACACAACACGATATTTTATCTGTACATAGTTTTGTACGGATCACGTAAAAGTAAGCATACATTCCCAATGCCCCACAGTGTAACACTGCAGTAAAAATCTGGCTAAACACTTTAGTGTAATTGCGCAACGGAAGTCGTTTGAAACGCCCTTTCTTTTCCCTAACGACCACAGACAGACAGGCAGGCAGCTCTCCTCAATGTCACTGGCTGTTGGAGCTGAATTCTGCCCATGTAGCTGTGGTTCTAATGAGAGACAAGGTCAATGTGTAAAAGGCCCGGACTGATCCACTGTGACAAGTCAATGTGTCTAACAACATAAAACGGTTATCTAACCCGTCACCGTCAAACAGGCAGAAACTGCATGAGAATGGGTCAAATGGAACATTTTCACTCTGGTCATTGTATCTGTTAGATAGTAACTGATGTGTGTTAATGTGTTTATTAGATTCATTCATCAAGCCTCGGGCCAGGAGTTTCGTTCAGACAACATGGCCTGACCAGGAAAAACTCACGTCATTCTCCGTTCTGCCTGTTTCTTCCAGATAAACACATTCTGTGCCGGCCTGTGCATATTACAAGATTCATAACATCATATTGATGTGGATCCTGAGACGTTCAACACTTCTCTAGGCACTGTAGATATTAAGATCTGATGTTCTGCACACGCCTCTTCTGAGTCAGTGTTTCTGGAACGAGCCCATGCACAGCCTCAGGAGCCTGTGGCTCCCATCTGTCACCCTTTGACCAGTGACATCACCATCCTCCCACTCTCCCAGCCTGCAGCCTGGATCCAGCAGCACACGCCTGACTGTGCTATGCTAATCACTAACCCTACGACGTGGCCAGAACACACTCTCCTCCACTCCTCCTCTGGCCTCCCTGACAGAAAACTAATTTTACTGCGTAGAACTGCAACTACTTACACATTGGCCTGGGAGGAATTAGTGTGGAAGGCTCGAACGGTGCAATATAATAAAATCAATTTGTCACATGCGCCGAATACAACAGGTGTAGTAGACCTTACAGTGAAATGCTTACTTACAAGCCCTTAACCAACAATATTCCTCTTTTGTTTACATTCTTTATAGATCACTGGCCAAGAAAGAAAAGGTGATCAGGCATTGTAATGGAAGTAATACAGCTACTGTGTGTAAAGTCAATGTGGATGCGTTGCTTAGAAACATAGAAACTGTTTGAGTGTTGTGTACTCTGTGTATCAGCCTAGTGAGTAACATCCCAATAGGTCAATTGCCCCAGTGTCCTCATTTATAACTACTCAGCAGGGGAAAAAAACACTTGAAGAAAACACCCTTGTATGCATTCTGAGAGGTGTTTAGGAAGTAGCAGTGCCCCTCCACATCCTGTCCACTGAAATAGATCCCAGGTCTGTGAATGGTTAGAGCCCAGCTTTACATGGGGTGTTTGTCTAGGGGGAGAGAGCACTGACCTACAGTACACATCCTGACACACACACACACACACACACACACACACACACACACACACACACACACACACACACACACACACACACACACACACACACACACACACACACACACACACACACACACACACACACACACACACACACACACACAAGCCAAGCCTCAAAAGAGCCACTGAGTCAAACCAACACCTTAGCTGGTATGGTACCTGTTTATATTATATAGCTGTAGATACACCTATTTCCTCCCCCTGGCTTGCTGCTGCTGAACCCTGTAGCACTTAGTTACATAGATGACATATAGGACCAGACAGACAGGACGTTTTCCCCGTCTGCTCACAAGGTCCTAATTATCTTCTACACCTATAGAAAACACTCCTGCTCTTACTTTGTTTAAGGCATGAAGTCACACAGTATAATGCCACACTTAGTTTGGAGTGCCTGGCTTTCTCAGTCTTACTGAGTAACTATTGACTTGGAAGAACCATGTCGTATGTTTAATGTGAGCAGAGCTGGAATACTTGGAGCAGCCTAAGGGCAAAGCATTGAGCTAATGATAGTGAGTCGGAGAGTAGTGAATCTTTATTATTTATCCTCCATTAGATATAAAACTATAAGGAGAGAGTGTGCATGGTTAAGTCCTTATTGATAAGCCCAATTCATCTTCTTTTGATCTAAATTTGATCACTCTTTTATTGCTGAGAATTTTCCTGCCCTGCATGAAATGCAGATGAGCGTTGTGATTTACTTAAATTCACTGAAAACCTGCAGTAACACACGGTTATATCAACAGTGTTCCACTCTTCATGTACATGCCGTCAAATCAAAAGCACTCCTTCCATATAAAGTTCATTTTGACGAAATTGGAAACGTGTCAGTTTGTCACTTTTCCGAGGTTGGAGTAATAACATGTTCAGCCACTTAAGACGTTGGCTCCAATCTAGGTTGTGCCCCTAGAAATCGAGAAGTTATCAACTTAGAAATCATTTTTATTGACTTCGCAAACCCCAAACCCCGGTCTGGTCTGCCAAGCTAGTTTTTTCGCAAGTGTTCCCAGAAGTCTTGTGATGTTGGACCTCTGGGTTTAGGTACTCCATGGTGCTGCCCAGTGGCGCAGCATTTAAGGCACTGTATCTCAGTGCTAGAGGCGTCACTACAGACACCCTGGTTCGAATCCAGGCTGTATCAAACCGGCCGTGATTGGGAGTCCCATAGTGCGGCGCAAAATTGGCCCAGCGTCGTCCAGGTTTGGCCGGTGTAGGCTGTCATTGTAAATAATATTTTGTTCTTAACTGACTTGCTTAGTTAGATTTTTTTGAAAAAAATAAAAATAAAAATTCAAACAAATTAACAACCATTTCTGCAGTAAAATGTTTTTAAAATAAAACACAAAACTCTCTTCACTGTGCTGATACAGTGTGATTGGGATTGTGTCCTAGAGAAATGAAGTCATGAAGCAATGAAGATGAAGACAGAGAAGAAGATGAAGGACAAAACAACCTCATCAGTAGCCTTACTTTGTGGTAACATAACGGCTGTGTATGTAAAGTGTGTACTCAGCAATCTGCCTTGTTGCATGAATTGGCGATGTCAATCTGCCTCCACCCTCTCCAAGATGAACTGCCCTAGCATTAACACAGGTGTCAGAGACTGGAACAAATGGCTGCTGACTTAATGTGCTGAATAGAGAACACAGAACAGAGGACTCATGATCTGAAGGACGTTCTGTAGCCCACAAATGTAGCATGTAGAGACTACAAAGGCAACAGTGTCACAACCTGAACACATCGACAACAGTCTCCCTCGAATCATCGTTACCTATACCCAAGGGGAACAACTACTCCCATGTCTCAGAGTTAGTGACGTCACCGGTTGAAACACTACTAGCGCGCACCGCTAACTAGTTAGCCATTTCACATCAGTTACGCTCACCCCCTTTGACCTCCTCCTTCTCCGCAGCAACTACAGCAGCTGGGTAGAGCCCAACTGAGTGATTCCAGTCAACAATGTCAATGTAATGTAACAGTATTGCTTCCATCTCTCTCCCCAACCCAACCTGTGCTTGAACCAGGGACCCCCTGCACACATAAACAACTGCCTCCCATGAAGCATCGTTACCTATCGCTCCACAAAAGCCATGGCGCCCTTGCAGAGCAAAGGAAACAACTACTTTAAGGTCTCAGAGAGAGTGACATCACCGATTGAAACGCTACTAGCACACCGCTAACTAGATAGTCATTTCACACCAGTTACATACAGACCACAAATGTATAGAGTAGGTCAGCGTGAAATGAGACCAGCACGGCCAGGCACACAGCTAGTTTCATCTAAGGACTTTTGGAGTGATAAGTTAATTAGGCAGAAGGCCGTGTGTTGTTGTGATTCTGGATGGCCAGATAACAAGCAACAATGACAAGAAACTGCCGTATCGGGTCTCATTTCAGCTAGTTTTATCTTGTTCTTGATACCATGTCTTGTTTTGAGGTGTTTTGACGGATGTCACATCTATGCTAATATGGCAAAAAATTTGCTAGCTACCTAATCATCAACTGTAACAATGTATTTGAGAGACAACAAGTCCACATTGTGTAACTTTTTGTATGTCTTCAATAAACATTGGAGATTAAATATAGTTTATAATATATAGTTTATAATTTTTTAACTCATCCGTCTATAGAACCGTGTTTGACACACACAAACCACACACACATTTCAGATTTTCTGTTATTTAATGTAAATGTTTCACTCACTCTTCCACGGTAACTGCCAAGTTTAAAGAAATGCAATGTTGACTCTGACTACTGCAGAAGTCTCTCTCTTTCTCTCTCTCTTTCTCTCCCTCTCTCACTCACTGTCTCCATCCCTCCCGTCTGACGTTTTCAGATGTCTGTCCCCCCATGTACTGGATTTGCAGAAATATGAACTTTCATTGTCTCTCCGACGATTTGTAGTGTCAACACCATTTACACAAAACACCCATTGCTTGTTTGTAACTCTGCCACTCTGCATAACATTCCATTAAATAATACTTCAGAATTCCTTTCGATATTCACAGCTCTGCTGCAAACTAATATCCAAGGCATTCTCAATGCCTTTATGAGTTTCAAGGGAAAGCAAAGCATTTGAAAAGGAGAAAAAGTTTTCTGGTTACCAAGCCATAACATTCAACATGCAGCGATGAGTCACTCATCAAGATAGGGCCAGACTGAATACTACACAGGCTGACAGCCACGCAAGCCCAAGGCTGCTCCAACTACCCACCTGAGCACTATTGAGCAATAGGAGACCATCTATGCCTGTTGCTGGGTAAAAAAACTCCTCCACCCCTTGATCTGATTGGTCTGTACAGCCTTGGTGGCCCCTCCCTTTGGAACTCTTGTGTCTCTGCTGAGGAGAACAGTTTGAGTGAGTGAGTGAGTGAGTGACTAGGTAAGTAGGTAGAAATGTCTTCCCCAAGCACTGATCTAGGGTCAGATGTTATGTAATCCCACTAATGGTTAAGTTTAGGGTTTGGTCGTAAGCTATTCTGATTCCAGATCGGTGGTTGGAAACAACTTCAACCGACTTACAACTTGTGACTGACAAACGAACTAAATTGCTATCCTTGTTCTCTGGTTCCGGTGGCTGTGACCCTGAGGGCAGACACAGTGACACATACTGTGCTGTTAGAGTAGGCAGGGGGTCTAGGCAGTGACACACGTCACAATTGGCACTTGACATTAAGAGGAGAGAACACAGTGACTTGAGTTGAGTTGCATATAATCAACCATGACCTCTCTCTTGCTTCCGGTCACTTGCACTCTTCTAACTCTCTCTCTTTCATATTCTATTTCTCTCATGTCAACAAAACCTCATCTCATACACAGACGCAGACGCAGACGCACACGCACACACACACACACACACACACACACACACACACACACACACACACACACATACACACACTCCTAGTCAGAGATAGGAAATATGGGATCAGTGGACTTAGCGTGCCTGCTCCATCCATCATCAGTTAACGTTGTTGTTTTGTCAAAGGCAAATCCTTTCCCCGTTTCCATATTTTTAACATCCAGTCGTAATGCCCCAGTGGCACCTAAAACAGGCTGCTGTTGATTCATACTGACGATAATCATGTTACATCATAAATGCATGCAGGGCGGATCATATTCATTTTCCAGTTTTATCAACAGTAAAGCTTTAAAGGGACAGGAACACAATGTCCAGTTGTTCTCAGCAGATAACCTGTAAAAACGTAATGTTTTTTATACCTGTTTGGGTTGCTTTATTGGAAAATCTCACCTTTCTGATGAGAAGGTGGAGGTTTGTTAGCACTATGAATTTAAACATGAGTCGGTTCATGAGAATAAACAATGTTACACCTGGACGTATGACTGATTGGTGTGAATAAGACTGATTGGTGTGAGTAAGACTGATTGGTGTGAGTATGCCTGATTGGTGTGAGTATGCCTGATTGGTGTGAGTAAGACTGATTGGTGTGAGTAAGACTGATTGGTGTGAGTATGCCTGATTGGTGTGAGTATGACTGATTGGTGTGAGTATGACTGATTGGTGTGAGTAAGACTGATTGGTGTGAGTATGCCATATTGGTGTGAGTATGCCTGATTGGTGTGAGTATGCCTGATTGGTGTGAGTATGACTGATTGGTGTGAGTAAGACTGGTTGGTGTGAGTAAGACTGATTGGTGTGAGTAAGACTGATTGGTGTGAGCATGCAAGATTGGTGTGAGTATGACTGATTGGTGTGAGTAAGACTGATTGGTGTGAGTATGAGTATGACTGATTGGTGTGAGTAAGACTGGTTGGTGTGAGTAAGACTGATTGGTGTGAATAAGACTGATTGGTGTGAGTGTGATTGGTTGGTGTGAGTAAGACTGATTGGTGTGAATAAGACTGATTGGTGTGAGTATGATTGGTTGGTGTGAGTAAGACTGATTGGTGTGAGTAAGACTGATTGGTGTGAGTATGATTGATTGGTGTGAGTATGACTGATTGGTGTGAGTAAGACTGATTGGTGTGAGTAAGACTGATTGGTGTGAGTAAGACTGATTGGTGTGAGTATGACTGATTGGTGTGAGTAAGACTGATTGGTGTGAGTAAGACTGATTGGTGTGAGTAAGACTGGTTGGTGTGAGTAAGACTGATTGGTGTGAGTATGCCTGATTGGTGTGAGTAAGACTGATTGGTGTGAGTATGACTGATTGGTGTGAGTAAGACTGATTGGTGTGAGTATGATTGATTGGTGTGAGTATGACTGATTGGTGTGAGTAAGACTGATTGGTGTGAGTAAGACTGATTGGTGTGAGTAAGACTGATTGGTGTGAGTATGACTGATTGGTGTGAGTATGACTGATTGGTGTGAGTAAGACTGATTGGTGTGAGTATGACTGGTTGGTGTCAGTATGATTGGTTGGTGTGAGTATGACTGGTTGGTGTCCGTATGATTAGTTGGTGTGAGTATGACTGGTTGGTGTCAGTATGATTGGTTGGTGTGAGTATGACTGGTTGGTGTCAGTATGATTGGTTGGTGTGAGTATGACTGGTTGGTGTGAGTATGCCTGATTGGTGTGAGTAAGACTGATTGGTGTGAGTATGACTGATTGGTGCGAGTAAGACTGATTGGTGTGAGTATGATTGATTGGTGTGAGTATGACTGATTGGTGTGAGTAAGACTGATTGGTGTGAGTAAGACTGATTGGTGTGAGTAAGACTGATTGGTGTGAGTATGACTGATTGGTGTGAGCATGACTGATTGGTGTGAGTAAGACTGATTGGTGTGAGTATGACTGGTTGGTGTCAGTATGATTGGTTGGTGTGAGTATGACTGGTTGGTGTCCGTATGATTGGTTGGTGTGACTGGTTGGTGTCAGTATGATTGGTTGGTGTGAGTATGACTGGTTGGTGTCAGTATGATTGGTTGGTGTGAGTATGACTGGTTGGTGTGAGTATGACTGGTTGGTGTCAGTATGATTGGTTGGTGTGAGTATAACTGGTTGGTGTCAGTATGATTGGTTGGTGTGAGTATGACTGGTTGGTGTCAGTATGATTGGTTTTATTTATTTATTTTTATTTTACCTTTATTTAACCAGGCAAGTCAGTTAAGAACAAATTCTTATTTTCAATGACGGCCTGGGAACAGTGGGTTAACTGCCTGTTCAGGGGCAGAACGACAGATTTGTACCTTGTCAGCTCGGGGGTTTGAACTCACAACCTTCCGGTTACTTGTCCAACGTCTAACCACTAGGCTACCCTGCCGCCCCACCCGGTTGGTGTGAATATGATTGGTTGGTGTGAGTATGATTGGTTGGTGTGAGTATGATTGGTTGGTGTGAGTATGATTGGTTGCAAGAGCTCAAATCAATGACGGTCGCAAATGTCAGCTTGATTTTCTCCTGATCTCCTCTATTTCTGGTATGGCGTATCTGAGGTGGGAGAATGGGAACAAGTCTTACCAAATACTCAAAAATCTCAGGATGAGTGAAGGACACTTTTTAATAACAGGCATATGGTAGAATTTCCCAGTATCCAGAAATATGACTGAGTAGCCAACAACATGTTAATTTTCATAAATCATGGTTTGTATTCCAGTAATTTATCTGACTGTGGTTTTTTAAGTGTTATGCACTCTGGAACCCATTGAAATACGTACATATTCTGGTGAGCCACACTACAAACAAAACTAGTGTTTCTAGCCACAATCCAGTTTTGAGATGCTACTGGTCCCAAACCAACCATTTGGGAAACATTGATACTATCGATCATAATGAAGGATCAGTGTGAACATCAAATTCCATATTGTGCGTTCCTATCTGGAGAAATGGATAGATTAATATAGACAACATGTGGACACATTCAGAGCTAATCATGCATGCATGCACACTCTGTCCTTACAGTGTTTGATTGTGACTAGTTGCAAAGCCCAGTAGCTCTCAGCACAAGGTGGGCCCGTATTTTCCTGAGTTGTAAAACCTCAACGAATCAGGAAATCAAACAGTAATGAAAGCAGGATCTGTGGGGATAAAGAGAGGAGGCTTTTTGTAGAAATATGTACTGTAGATAGAAGGGTGTTGATTAGCCCTCATGGAAGCCGCATATGCACACTGTATTCAAATGGTATGCTAATACAGATGTGGAACAAATCCTACCTTCAAATACATGCACGATTTGCACGCACAGTAACTTTGAAGCAAGTCATGCTTTGACGTCAATGCACTTTTTACTGTTAGATGTCTAGTGGCAATTTCCTTTAGAATACCTCCTAACTGGTTAATAATTAGCGCTTATCAACTGGTGTATTTTTGCATCATTGTTTATGCTGAGTTCTGCACTTGTGGTCTGCTAAATGGGTAGATGTAGTGTAAGTTGTTCCCTGCTGATGCATATTGTATCTCCCAGGCAGCAGATGGGCTGAGCTCCAAAGGGCACTGCATCACTTGGCCTGGTACACAACACAGTTCTCCTCCTGGGCCAACAGAGAGAGAGAGAGTGAAAGAGAGAGAGTGAAAGAGAGAGAGAGAAATAGAAAGAAAGAAAGAAAGAAAGAAAGAATGAAAGAGGGAGGGAGAGGGAGAGAGAGGGGGGAGAGAGGGGGAAGAGAAGGAAAGATGGGGAGAGAGAGCGAGAAGGAAAGAAGGAGAGAGAGAGGAGGGGATGTCCTGCCAAAAACGTTGGAAAGTACAAAAAGAGGAGGAGCACTATCAGCAGGTCACACACGATTGGTGGCCTCTGCACACGCTCAGATCCCACCCACTGACCCAGCCAGAAATCCACCTTTGATTCCCATGCTACAGAGTGTTGCACATCATAAACTAACTCACCACGTACATGACCTTTCACCTACCATTCACTTTGTTTGGCCAAAGAGGGTGGTGATGGAGTGTAAACTTTAGACATTAGTAAAGTAGAACAAACCAGCCCCTGTGATGAAAGGGACTAATACTGACAGTGAGTTGCATTACTTTGAGTAGTATTCAGTATATGGGCTCTGCCTGGGCTGTGTGTAAAGGGTAGACGATAGTAGGAACTATCAGCGTGGCTATTTGATGTCCCTACTGCGATAACAGCTGTTCCCAAACAAAGGGCATTTGGTCATAACAACAGAGAGTTAAGGAAGGAGGAGAGAGAAGGTCTCATGAAAGGTTCCTCCACTAATTCATCTTTCATTTAGTTAACATGGACAATGAATAATAATCAACATTTGAGATGTCATCAGTATTCCAAAGGCTAAATCATATCAAATAAACCATCAACAATGTTAGTTGAGAACACTAATAAAACTAATAAAACAACACAAGAATTTCATCATCAATATCATTACCCTGTGAATCACAGAATTCTGTCTGATGTCCTTTGTCAGTCTCAGCTGTGAAGACAGCAGTGACCGCTCAGATCACCAGACGAAGGTCAGAGACCTGGAAAATTCAACCTTATTTTCTTGCATGGCAGTTCTCTAAAGGTCAGTGCTATCTTATCACAGGCCAGCCCAATCTCCACTCTCTCCCATGGGCTGACTGGAGGACCAGCCAGTGGCAACCCTCCTCTCCCTCCACCCCTGCTCCCCTCCATCCCTCTCCCACCTGGCACCGCAGGACGTTGCCCTCCCCTCCTCCTGCTCTCGTTCTCAGGCCGAGAAGAGATAGCAAGGGATGGAAAAAAACAGGGGGAGGAAAAGGAAAAGTAAACACGGTCACTCTGGCCCGAAGCAGTGAGGACCAGGAGAGCAGATGAGCAGGTCCGGGGAATAGTATATTTTATTAGTTCTACAGGGATAAGGCCGAGCTGAACAGAATGTGATGCTGACCATTCTGATAACCGCACATCAGCAATCATTAACAGATGGAGGATATTTTCTCCCTTTCTCTCTCTCTGTCTCTTTCTGAAAGAAAAACACTTGTTTGGCAGCTCGGGTTCATTTAAAGGTCCCGTTTAAAGGTTATACGCTCTCATTTGTATTTCAACGACGTCTTGCTCCCCACACCCAATGAGATGGAGTTGAATCCTAGTCAGTCAATATCATTACCACACTCCTCTCGCCTCAATACATACATACAAAGAAACACACTGCAGGAGCCAATCAGAAACCAACAGCCTATTGATTGGGCTATAGCTTGACGGCAAACAATCACTTTCATAATTCAATCTAGGAAAGTGGTTGGTGGTTCTGATAATCATACACTGAGTGTACAAAATATTAGGAACACCTTCCTAATGTTGAATTGCACCCCCCTGTTGCCCTCAGAACATGTTGACTCCAATGCATCCCACAATTGTGTCAAGTTGGCTGGAAGTCCTTTGGGTGGTGGATCATTCTTGATACACACAGGAAACTGTTGAGTGTGAAAAACCCAGGAGCGTTACAGTTCTTGACACACTCAAACCGGTGAGCCTGGCACCTACTACCATATCCTGTTCAAATGCACTTAAATATTTTGTCTTGCCCATTCACCCTCTGAATGGCACACATTCACAATCCATGTCTAAATTGGCTCAAGGATAAAAAATCCTTCTTCAACCTGCCTCCTCCTTTCATCTACACTGATTGAAGTGGATTTTACAAGTGACATCAATAAGTTATCATAGCTTTCACCTGGATCAGGAGGCTAAAGAAATTTGGCTTAAAACCTAAAACCCTCACAAGCTTTTACAGATGCACAATTGTGAGCATCCTGTCAGGCTGTATCACCGCCTGGTACGGCAACTGCACCGCACACAACCGCAAAGCTCTCCAGAGGGTGGTGCGGACTGCCCAACGCATTACCGGGGGCAAACATCCCGCCCTCCTGGACACCTACAGCACCCGACGTCACAGGAAGGCCAAAAAGATCATCAAGGACATCAACCACCCGAGCCACTGCCTGTTCACCCCACTATCATCCAGAATGCGAGGTCAGTACAAGAGCATCAAAGCTGGGACCGAGAGACTGAAAAACAGCTTTTATCTCAATGCCATCAGACTGTTAAACAGCCATCACCAGCACATCATTGGCAGATCCCAATAGACATAGATTAGGAGGCACTGGCCACTTTTAGAAATGGATCACTAGCCACTGGAATAATGTTCCGTATCTAGCATTACTCATCTCATGTTTAAACTGCACTCCACACTATTCTACGGTATCTTAGTCACTTTTACATTGTGTTTACATATTGCATCACCCATTTCATATGTATATACTGTATTGTATTCTAGACTACACCACTGACTGTTAAACAGCCATCTCCAGCACATCAGAGGCTACTGCCTATAGACAGGGATTAGGAATCACTGGCCACTTTAAGGAAATGAAGAACGAGCCACTTTAATAATGTCTCCGTACCTTGCATTACTCATCTCATGTGTATATACTGTACTCTATACTATGCCACTGTATCATAGTCCAATGCCGCTCTCACAAAAATGTGTATATATTTTTAATCCGTTCCTTAATTAGATGTACATGTTTTTTTGGGTATATGTTGTGAAACTGTTAGATATTACTTGTTAGATATTACTGCACTGTCGGCGCTAGAATCACAAGCATTTCACTACACCCGCAATAACATCTGCTGAACACGTGTATGTGACCAATAACATCTGCTGAACACGTGTATGTGACCAATAACATCTGCTGAACACTTGTATGTGACCAATAACATCTGCTGAACACTTGTATGTGACCAATAACATCTGCTGAACACGTGTATGTGACCAATAACATCTGCTGAACACTTGTATGTGACCAATAACATCTGCTGAACACGTGTATGTGACCAATAACATCTGCTGAACACGTGTATGTGACCAATAACATCTGCTGAACACTTGTATGTGACCAATAACATCTGCTGAACACTTGTATGTGACCAATAACATCTGCTGAACACTTGTATGTGACCAATAACATCTGCTG
>NC_143034.1:62298870-62303870 GCF_057628025.1 Oncorhynchus mykiss
GGGAGAGAGGGTGAGACAGAGATAAGTAGAGAAGTATAAGAGTGTGTGTGTGAGAGAGAGAGAGAGAGGGTGAGACAGAGATAAGTAGAGTATAAGAGAGTGTGTGTGAGAGAGAGAGAGAGAGAGAGAGAGAGAGAGAGATAAGTAGAGAAGTATAAGAGAGTTTGTGTGAGAGAGAGAGAGAGAGGGTGAGACAGAGATAAGTAGAGAAGTATAAGAGAGTGTGTGTGTGAGAGAGAGAGAGAGAGAGAGAGAGAGAGAGAGACAGAGATAAGTAGAGAAGTATAAGAGAGTGTGTGTGAGAGAGAGAGAGAGAGAGAGAGAGAGAGAGAGAGAGAGAGAGAGAGACAGAGATAAGTAGAGAAGTATAAGAGAGTGTGTGTGTGAGAGAGAGAGAGAGAGAGAGAGGAGCACCCTCCCTTAGTAGTGAGAGAAAAGGGCAACCTCCTAATGACTGCCTGCAGGCTGTCCTGTGTGCGAATATCTTTTTTTTTGTGTGTGCACACCTGTATGTGCATGTCAGTGACAGCAGCAGCCATCCAGGCCTGTCATGCCCTCTGAGGCCCTCAGACAGCTCCTGTCACAGGACACAGCTGGGAGTCTATACTGGGACAGGAGTCATATCTCCCCCACTCTAATGTGACAAATAGCCACAACTCACCTCCCTGGGCCTCAGGATCAGGACACAAGCACGGCTCTTTATGGAGGCTAATAGCCTTCTGACCAACAGGCTAACACACACACATGTATGCCAGCACGCAAATGCTCATGCACGCGTGCACAGACACACAAGCAAGTGAAAGTGCACGCACCTACAACACACACACATCCCTCTGCTCGTCATTCAACCTATTCACCCTAGAGGGAAGCTACTGAGGTAAACCAGTAAAAGGAGAAGATAGAGGGATTGATGATAGAAAACAGCAGGAGCCATCTGGTAAAGCCATCCTGCTAAAGGCTCCCCAGTCGCAAACGGCAGCAGATATCAGGGAGCGAGTGCAAGTCTCATGTTCTACTGCCTAACATAAGTCTTCCCGTCTGAACTGGCCTGTTTGTAACATTTTACTGTCAGACCCACTTCAACCAATCAGGGAGAACGTTCCCCCTGTGTTCCTCTTTAGGTTTAGATTTCTGGGTAAAGCCTGTGCCGAGTGTTGTGCTTTCTCTACAGAACTTATGAACGCATTCTGTACAAATATCTCTCCCAATCCCTTAAAAGCTCCATGGGGAGGGAGATGGGGAGGAGAGAGAGAGAGAGAGAGAGAGAGAGAGAGAGAGAGAGAGAGAGAGAGAGAGAGAGAGAGAGAGAGAGAGAGAGAGAGAGAGAGAGAGAGAGAGAGAGAGAGAGCACATCCAAAACAGATGGCTCACCAGCTCAGTCCTTCTTTTATCTTTCATTAGGTCAAAACACACTGGTGACTTCTGTTTTTTGTGCCACGGGTAACAAGCCAGAGAAGCTGGTGATTGGTTAACTGTGTGACAGGTGGCGTTGGACTACTTCCTGTTCTAACCCCTCATCGTTACCAACCCAGCTGGTGAATTATGGATTCTTAGACCCTCTAGAGGTGCTCAGTTCCTGGAACAGCACTTTTCAAAGCAGATATAGTCTTGCAGAGTTAACAGATGCTTTGGAAACGGACTTTGACAATAGTTCTCTCTGAACCTTAGTTGACGCTAAACCTTACGGTGACCTCAGGGTCGTGTTCTATTGGCATGAAACAGGTAACGTTTTAAAACAATTTTTAAAAATGCATTATTGCACAAGTTCAGGGAGTACCTCCCCAGGTTGGCTTTGTACAGACAACTGAAAACACTATCGATGTACAGTATATCCAACGTGGGCCTACTTGAAGACATGCAGTCTTTAATGTACTGTAAGACCACACCTGTCTATTATCTGCTCATGTGCAGTCTATGTGAATGACAGTATATTACCCAATGAAATACACATCTCATAACACTGTGGCATACTACAGCAGTGCATCGCAGGGATTGTCTGTTATTGCAGCATTTTGTATGTTCATATGAAAATATATACAGTACCAGTCAAAAGTTTCTACACACCTACTCATTCAAGGGTTTTTCTTTATTTTTTACTATTTTCTACATTGTAGAATAATAGTGAAGACATCAAAACTATGAAATAGCACATATGGAATCATGTAGTAACCAAAAAATTGTCAAACAAATCTAAATATATTTTAGATTTTAGATTCTTCAAAGTAGCCACCATTTGCCTTGATGACAGCTTTGCACACTATTGGCATTCTCTCAACCAGCTTCATGAGGAATGTTTTTCCAAGTCTTGAAGGAGTTCCCACATATACTGAGCACTTGTTGGCTGCTTTTCCTTCACTCTGCGGTCCAATTCATCCCAAACCATCTCAATCGGATTGAGGTCGGGTGACTGTGGAGGCCAGGTTATCTGATGCAGCACTCCATCACTCTCCTTGGTCAAATAGCCCTTACACAGTCTGGAGGTGTGTTTTGGGTCATTGTACTGTTGAAAAACAAATGATACTCCTACTAAGCACAAACCAGATGGGATAGCGTATCGCTGCAGAATGCTGTTGTAGCCATGCTGTGCCTTGAATTCTAAATAATCACCGATCAGTGTCACCACCAAAGCACCACCACACATCTTCCTTCATGCTTCACGTGGGAACCACACATGTAGAGATCATCTGTTCACCTACTCTGCATCTCACAAAGACACAGCGGTTGGAACCAAAAATCTACAATTTGAGATTTGGTGTCCTTTAGTAGTGGAATCTTTGCAGCAATTCGACCATGAAGGACTGATTCACGCAGTCTCCTCTGAACAGTTGATGTTGAGATGTCTGTTACTTGAACTGCAATCTGAGGTGCAGTTTTTATTTTTTTAATTATTTTTAATTTCACCTTTATTTAACCAGGTAGGCCAGTTGAGAACAAGTCCTCATTTGCAACTGCGACCTGGCCAAGATAAAGCAAAGCAGTGTGACACAGACAACAATACAGAGTTACACATGGAGTAAACAAACAAGCCAATAACACAAACAAGTCAATGGCACTGTAGAGGAAGGAAAGTCTATATACAGTGTGTGCAAAATGCATGAGGAGGTAGGCAATAAATAGGCCATAGGAGCTAATAATGACAATTTAGCAGATTAACACTGGAGTGATAAATGAGCAGATGATGATGTGCAAGTAGAGTCACTGGTGTGCAAAAGGGCAGAAAAGTAAATAAAATAAAAACAGTATGGGGATGAGGTAGGTAGATTGGGTGGGCTATTTACAGGTGGACTATGTACAGCTGCAGTGATCGGTTAGCTGCTCAGATAGTAGATGTTTAAAGTTGGTGAGGGAAATAGGTCTCCAACTTCAGCGATTTTTGCAATTCGTTCCAGTCACTGGTAGCAGAGAACTGGAAGGAAAGGCGGCCAAATGAGGTGTTGGCTTTGGGGATGATCTGTGAGGTATACCTGCTGGAACGTGTGCTACGGGTGGGTGTTGTTATCGTGACCAGTGCAGTGAGATAAGGCGGAGCTTTACCTAGCATAGACTTATAGATGACCTGGAGCCAGTGGGTCTGGCGACGAATATGTAGCGAGGGCCAGCCGACTAGAGCATACAGGTCGCAGTGGTGGGTGGTATAAGGTGATTTGGTAACAAAACGGATGGCACTGTGATAGACTACATCCAGTTTGCTGAGTAGAGTGTTGGAAGCTATTTTGTAGATTACATCGCCGAAGTAGAGGATCGGTAGGATAGTCAGTTTTACTAGGGTAAGTTTGGCGGCATGAGTGAAGGAGGCTTTGTTGCGAAATAGAAAGCCGATCCTAGATTTAATTTTGGATTGGAGATGTTTAATATGAGTCTGGAAGGAGAGTTTACAGTCTAGCCAGACACCTAGGTATTTATAGTCGTCCACATATTCTAGGTCGGAACCGTCCATGGTGGTGTTGCTAGTCGGGCGGGCGGGTGTGGGCAGCGAACGGTTGAAAAGCATGCATTTGGTTTTACTAGCGTTTAAGAGCAGTTGGAGGCCACGGAAGGAGTGTTTTTCATTAGTTAACTCTAATTAACTTATCGTCTGCAACAGTGGTAGCTCTGGGTCTTCCTTTCCTGTAGCGGTCCTCGTGAGAGCCAGTTTCATCATAGCGCTTGATGGTTTTTGCGATTGCACTTGAACAAAGTTCTTGACATTTTCTGGATTGAAGGTCCATCTTAAAGTTATGATGGACTGTCATTTCTTTTTGCATATTTGAGCTCTTCTTGCCACAATATGGACTTGGTCTTTTACCAAATAAGGCTATCTTCTGTATACCACCCTTACTTTGTCACAACACAACTGATTGTCTCAAATGCGTTAAGAAGGAAATTTTACAAATTAACTTTTATTAAGGTAAACCTGTTAATTGAAATGCATTCCAGGTGACTACCTCATGAAGCTGGTTGAGAGAATGCCAATAGTGTGCAAAGCTGTCATCAAGGCAAAGGGTGGCTACTTTGAAGAATCTAAAATAGAAAATATATTTAGATTTGTTTAACACTTTTTGATTTACTACATGATTCCATTTGTGTTATTTCATAGTTTTGATGTCTACACTATTATTCTACAATGTAGAAAATAGTCAAAATAAAGAAAACCTTTGAATGAGTAGGTGTGTCCAAACTTTTGACTGGTACTGTACATTAAAAATAAATAGCTATATTCTCTCATTCATATTAGATCATACATTAGCCGACAGATGAGCAATACGACTCCCAACACACAGAGGCTCAACAGTTTGAAAGCGAATCCACAGGCCACAGCAACAGAAAATGAATAAAGGCTGTTCATGATATAAAACAGTAACTCTGTCGTCTCTCATACGTAGCCAATAAAGTAAGGTCCCTATAGTAAAGGATGCATTACTGTATTAGAGGTACAGAGATATTTGCCTGTGAGGTGTGAAAGTGGGCACATGTACTGTACTGTTTGTTCCCTGTACCTGTCCCCCCCCCCCATCTCTTTT